>NW_028245693.1:0-54904 GCF_964263255.1 Lissotriton vulgaris
TCCCCATAGGGCTGCTCCATTTTAGGGAGTCCAGATGACAACTCCTAGGATGCAGCACTCTTTTGGCAGCCATTTCCTTTCTGTGTAGTGATGGGAATTTTTGTGATGTTCTATTCTAATGCCTATGTCAAAATATTCATGATAAACACTGATAAGTTTATATGTGAAGGTGAGATGGAGATAATTCTGCCCTAGTAGATGAATAGATTTCAAGGGAAGAGTGGTATCACCATGCCATATTAGGAACAGATTTTTGATATACCTAATCCAGATTAGGCCTTGATTGAGTTCACAGAGTTCTGCTCTGCGGAACTCTGCGAAGTGTCAAAAAAACGGTGCCATGCTCTGCAGAGATCCCCGAGCTGCAGAATGTAGTACGCCATGCTGCTCGCATGGATTGTTGGTGCCAGGAGTTAGTCCTGCACGGTAAAATCAACTCAAATGGCACTTACATCGAGTCAAAGGATGTTGCTTCTTTCTGCCTCTTGAGTAGATATTCTACTTGACCAGCAGCTCCCTCAACACGAGTTGTAGATTTCTCAAAGGGAGCAGTAATGATCTGTCTCAACCACCCGCATTGAGGAATCTCCCCTGGAGGAGGTCTAGCACGTAATTTTTCTCACTCGTGCTTGCCAACTTAATTTTGACGAGCCGCAAGAAAAAAAACTCCACTCCACGTGGCTTTGGCAAGTTTTGCAGAAGCACGCAGATTGGCCAAAAGTCTACATATTCTGCTGGCGGAGCAGAATTATTTGCCCACCCCGAATCCGAGTAGGTATGTGTTGGGTATGTCTTCTACAATTCTCAACCAATGCCACCTGCTCCTCCCACCAGCCAAGCAATAAACTCACAAAGCTGGGGGCAAAGCAAGTGCCTATTGCTGTTCCTGAACACTGTCAATACGAAGTATCTTTGAACAGGAAGATGTTATTGTCCAAAAAATCTAACATCATCTGTCTGAGCATAGAAGTGTGTTTCTAAAGGGATAGGATGGCAGTGAAAATGATACAAGCATGCATCCATCCTCATTTTTTGCTCTATACAAGTGTAAAATGAGCAGATATCAAGTGTGATCATTTTGTAGGTGTCTTCCCATGTGATCATTAACAATAATGGGGTGTCTCAGTAATATGCAGAACCTGGAGAATTAACAGTATAGAAGCAGCGGTTCTGCCATGAAGGGGTAGGAATGTTTTTTTTTGTGTAAGAAATTTTTATTGAGTTTTTCAAATACAGAAGAAAAAGAAAAAGAGAACCAATGAAGTGGTACATGGAGAAAAAGCCATCAAATATCATATATAACATAAGTAAAATAAAACAATTAGGCAAATAGCAAGTAATCAAATAGGACATTAGATTAAAAAAGAGAAGGGGAAAGAAAAGGGAAGTGGGACGAAGAAAAAGGAAGAAAGAAAAGAGAGATAGAGAAAAGTCAGGGGAGAGAGAACATAGAAATCATGTTGACAATAGTCGAAAGGGGGAGAGAGAGAGATAATTAACGTATGGGGGTGTGTAGAGAGATATGTAGAGAAAGGAAGCCAAAAAAGGTCAGATGTGATTTTTTGAGAAAGAGAAGAAAAGGAAACAGAAGCAATTCTATGTTCATCACAAATAAAGTTCCACCAAGTTAGTAAAGAAATCTTTGAAATATCCTTCCAGGAGGATAAAATAACTTTAAAAGCTAATGTAATAAAAAGATCAAATAGTCTAGGAGAGGAAGATGCAACATTTATATCAGGTGATAATGATCCTAAAAAAACATTCTGTAAAGTTAAAATAGTAAGTTAAACACTACCATGCAAATATTCCAAACAGAGTTCCAAAAGGATAAAACATTAGAGCATTCATAAAGTAAATGAGTTAATGTGCCCGTTTCAGTGGAACATGACCAACATAATGGAGATGATGTATGTGAACATTTACAATTAGTGATGGGAGTAATAAGTAACCCTGGGCGGAGTGGGCGGAGTGGGGCTTCGCGGAGCTACGCGAAGTGGGCGAGAAACTACGCCCACCTCCGCACTCCGCGTAGCCCCACTACGCAAACACCACTGGCCGCCAGCCCGCCACCCGCCTCCCTCCCGCCCTCCCTAAATACTTTCAATGAAACGAGTGAAATAATTAAAAATGCACTTACCTTGCCCACCGCGTCCCCGGGGCTCGCTATCTGCAGTCTTCCGTCTCACGAGAAAATGCGCATGCGCGGCCGCCCGCGCATGCGCATTACTAAACAAGACGGAAGAATGCAGATAGCGAGCCCCGGGGAAGAGGCGGGCAGCGGCGGGCAAGGTAAGTGCGTTTTAATTATGTTACTCGCTTCGTTGAAAGTATTTAGGGAGGGCAGGAGGGAGGCGGGTGGCGGCCAGCTACGCTCCGTTCGCGGAGCGTGCGTAGTGCCGCCTGGCTACGCCCGCTCCGCAAAATGCGGAGTAGGTGGCACTACGCACACTCCGTGCACGGAGCGTAGCTGGCCGCCCACCCTTAGTAATAAGGCTCTTTGATAAAGAAAATATAGAGATTGAGTTATACGAGCAGCAGCAGAAACTTTAAATAATTTGGACATAGTTTATCCCATGTATTAACAGAAAAAGAAACAGACAAATCAGTTTCCCATGCATTTTCAATTGGAGACTTAGGACGTTCATTAACAGTAGAAACCAATAACCTATATACAATAGCGGCTTTAGGTCTGTGAGTTGATAATAAGGAGTATAAAGGCGTGGAAGGGGAAATAGATGGTATTTGAAGTGGAAGGGAAAAAGTAGTTAGATGAGATTATATGGCATAAACAATGATATTATACTCATAAGGTAAGAGTCAGGTAAGTGATAGGTTGCTTGTAAGGTAGAAAAGGGGACAATAGAATAATTGTGTAATAGTTGATAAACAAAGATAATACCATTTTCTTTCCAATATTTGTAGTAAAATGATTTACCTTTATATTTGAGAAATTTATTATACCATACAGTGGAGGACAGAAAGCATTGAAGAGGAGTAAAATCCTTAGAAAAAGTGTTATGAAGCAAAGTTCGAGAATATTTTAAAATGGGATTAGTAGACAAAAAGGTACAATTTGACATACAAATGACCTGCTGAAAGGAGAAACCTTTCAAGAGGGAGTGTTCAAAATGAACCGATGTGGGAACTGGACTGTCCACGGAATCATAGGACAGTGTAAAAGATTGTTTAATGGTAGATATGAAGGTCAAACAGATGCCCGATAGTGACCACAACCCATTTTGTGCTGCCATCAGATGGGAAGATAAAGGGAAGCTTACAAACCCTTACCTCTCCTCAAAAGCAGTAGTTCCATCTAACTGCAATCGTAGGTTAAAATGGCACAAGGTGGCATGTCAGGAGCAAACACTGTCTAGTATAGCTTTCCAGGTGTCATCTAAAACAGTGGAACTCTCCACTTTTAATTTCATGCTTAATCCTATGCCTACGTTTGATCTCAGTGAATCTTACAAGGTATTTATAGATATCATAGGCTCCCATTTTAAAATTGAGGGGACCAGAGGTCGGAAAAATCCTGTACATAAAAGTGGCAATCCCTGGTTTACCGCAGAATGCAGAGAAAGGAGAAAAGCCATCTCTATAGCTCTACGGAAAAAAGATCCTGTTGATCCCTGGCAGAAACTCAGGAAGGCGGCTTTTTTGAAAGACCCAACTCTCTTTTGGAATCTAATAGCTAAACTAACTAGAAGGGGAACTGATTCCGTCCCAAATAATATAACCAAACAACAATGGTTTTCACATTTTTTAAAACTTTACAGTTGTGAGGTTGGTTCGGAGCAAACACCGGCTTTCCAACTAGACCCCGAGCCAGAGAGCTTGAACCTTGAATCAATTGACCCCATTACACTCCCTGAGGTCCATGCAGCTATTAATAGCATAGCCCCTGGAAAGGCTGCTGGCCCGGATGGGTTGCCTGGTGACTTAATTCTCCATGACCCCATTGTTTGGGCCAATTTTATTCTACACTTGATGAATCTCCTGTTACAGGGCCATTCAGTCCCAGATTCCTGGAAAGGAGCGGAAGTGGTCGCAATACACAAGAAGGGGGCGAGAGAGGATCCTGCCAACTACAGACCAATAAGTTTAATTGATGTGATCCAAAAGGTGGTTGGCAGGGTTCTGATCTCCAGAATGGTGGCTTGGTTAGAGGAGGGAGACATATTAACACACCTACAAGCAGGATTTAGGCAGAAAATAGGTACAATGGATCAAGTATTTAGATTTACAGCTACATATTGGAAGACTGTGTCCATTGGTAAGGGGTCGTTGTATTTGGCCTTTATTGACCTCAAAACTGCTTTCAACCTTGTCCCGCATGCCAAATTGTGGCAGGTGCTGCAGGACATGGGCCTGCCATGATATCTCCTTGAGTTAATCAGAAGGATGCACGATGGCACCTATGCGAGAATCAGATGTGGGAGTGCAGGACAATTGACTGAGAGAATACCAGTACAGAGGGGGGTCCGCCAGGGATGTGTGATGACTCCCACTCTATTCTCCCTCTTTATAAATGGGATGGCAGACCATTTGAGGGAAAACTCAGTGGATGCCCCCACCCGCTGATACCGACCCTCCTCTTTGCAGATGGCACCCTCTTTATGTCCAAAACCTCCTCTGGTGTCCAGAAACTTTTAAATAGGTTCAGTGCCTTCTGTGAGGAACGTGGGCTCACAATTAACACCACCAAAACTAAACTGATGGTGCTGTTTACCCTCAGGAAACTCAGGAGGATTAATGTTTCCCTCAATGGCATTTTACTAGAGGTGGTGGATGCCTTTGACTACTTGGGATAAATCGTAAAATCAAGTGGGACTCCCACATAGCCAAAATGCTTTTAAGCCTCAAAAGAGTGGCGGGAGCTTTTTCTAGAGATCATCGTGCGTCCTCTTGTAGACCCATTAGCCCTGCTCTAGCAGTCTACGAAGGTAAGGCTTTGGCTGTTGTAACCTATGGGTCAGAACTATGGGGTTTTGACAGAGTCCCAGATCTAGTTAGAGCAGAAAATAAGTTTCTGAGAGAGCTAGACGGTCTCCCTATTTCCACTCCCTTAAAACCATTACTCCACGATATGGGCCGCCGCTCTTTTAAAGACATAGTTGGCCTTCGGCCTCTACTTACTGGGTACGCATTAGAAGGACGCCGGAGCTTGCCAACTATGCTGCTGTCCTTGATGATCTCATCACCCTGAACTCTCCAATGAAGATTGGCTGGCTGAGAAAAAATTGAGGGACCTGGTGATCAATCTGGGGCTAAGTGAAGAGTGGATCTCACAGTCACCACCCCCCGAAAGAAACCATTAAGAAACTTTACTGGGAGTGGATCCAAGCAAGAGACTTGAAAAATCCAAAGGGGGGCCTTTTTAACCGACCATTTCTTGGACCACAAGCCAGCGAGGAAGCTAGAACCCTTTCTTGATTTCATTGGAAACCCGAGAGACAGAACATTGTTTTTGAAATTGAGGTATGGAACCCTACCCCTGAATGCCTTTACTAGAAGCTGGAGAGACTTCTCTCACCATCAAGCTACCTGCCCGGGGTGTGCTCATTCTATTGAGTCCCCAGCTCATTTTTTGTTTGCCTGCAGAGCGTATAGGGTACCCAGGAGAAGATGGTTAAGACCAGTTTGTAGAGAACTTGGAACAACAGATACCACATCCATGATGGTAATCTGCGGAGTTGCAAAATTCCTGGGGAAAGCATGGCAAATACGAACAAAGCTTACTCAACTGCGAGTGGGGTAGGACACCAAGTGGAATAATTGTGTTAATATATCAATTAGCACTTTATTATTTAACACTTTCTAGCCCTGGAACAAACCAAACTGGACCCGTTTTTATCACTGATGTGTATTTTAACTCGTTTTTTAACTTGTTTCTTCACTTTGTACTTCGAAATTTGTTTTTATCTAATTTTACCTTTCTTGATGAAATTGTATTTACTTTTATGATACCTTGTTATCGAATAACGTATTAAAGAAGAAGAAGATTGTTTAACCCCTTCGATGCTCATGACGAGCTCAGCTCGTCATGAGGCACGGTTGAGCTGTAGAATGTCAGCACAGGAGAAAAATCTCCCTAGCAGCCAAGGTGTTAATCAAAAAAGCGGAGTGATAGGCAGTAAAATTTGGAAAAGGACACCACCTTCATCTTTAGGATGTACAAGTTTGTGTAGAGCAATTTGTGGGTTTTTATTATTCCATAGAAATATTATGCAGGTAGAATTGATTTTAGAAAAATAGGTATTTGGAATTTTGACAGGAAGCATAGATAATGTATATAAAACATGAGGCACAATCATCATTTTAATAGTATCTAACCTGCCCCACCAGGAGAGATAGAGGGGTGACCAAATGAGAAGTAGTGAATGAATTTTATGTAATAATACGTCGAGAGTGAATTTAAGTGTGTCAGGTAGGGAAGACGAAAACCAAATGTCATGGCATTTAATTTTAGAAGGACACCAAGCAAAGGTAGTATCACTAAACATGAATTGATAACATATAGAATTTGTGGGTAAATCGTCTGTCTTGGAAAGGTTAAGTTTATACCCAGAAACACTGGAATATAATCGAACTTCATTAAAAAAAATAAAGGAGAGAATCTACAGGATTGGACATATAGACAAGTATATCATCTGCATATGCAGATAATTTAGTTTCTACGGAGTTATGTTTAAAGCCGGCAATTTGGGAATTAACACAAATGTGCTCTAGGAATGGTTCAAGGCAAAGAATAAAAAGTAAAGGGGAAAGGCGGCAACCCTGTCTTGTGTCTCTAGATAACGGAAATGATCTGGAAAAGTGATTATTAACAAAAATACTAGCTCGGGGACATGAGTACAAAAGTGTAATATAAAAAATGAAAGAGGGCCCAAAACCAAAACAATCAAGAGTTTGAAACATAAATTTCCAATTATTACGGTCAAAAGCCTTTTCGGCATCCAAAGACAAAGCTGCAAGGGGAGATTTATATTTTTTGCCATAAGAAATGATATTAGCAAACATCATCCGAGCATTATCAGATGCTAATCTGCCCTTCACAAATCCAACTTGATCGTTTTTAATCAAGAGAGAGATAATGGTGTCAAGTCGGGATGCGAGAATTTTGGCAAACATTTTACAATCATAATTGAATAACGATATGGGATGGAAATTCTTACAATAGGAATGATGCTTATCATGGCAAAATGGCGCCAAAGTGAGCAGTTGCACGATCTCGCTCTGGGAACCTGAAGCTGACCGGTGTGATGGCTGGCACTTGTTTACTGATTTAATGGACAATGGGCCATGATAAGTGACAATCGAAATTGCGACAGTTTCCCGCAATAATTTCCTGGCGATCTAATTTGTCACGATGCTCATGCAGTTTGTCTCATGTTCCTTTAGTTCTGGGCAATAAGTATGGACGCCTCATAGTTCTAGTAAAAGCTAAATTCGTGCAGGAAAAGCTTAAAGGACTAAAGGATTAGGGGGTTAAACGGCAACTCCGGATCCTGGGAGCTGAATTTAAATCTGAATGAAAAAAACGGGGAGGACGAGGAAGATAGCTATTCGATGTTTTTACAGGTGTATTCCAGAGCCTAGGACTGTTACGGGACTGTTACGGGAGTATTTGAAAGTCTCGGTGGCCTTGGGAACATTTGCTAAGAACTTAACGCTGCAGTTATCACGATATCACGATATCCTACTCTGTTCTGCTGTTTCGTGTGATCTCCCAACTTCTCTTCTCCAGCTCTCCCGGCTTCTCCCGGAGTTACTCGATCTCGTGCAGCAAGCCTTCATACTAAATATAGAGCATACCAGAGCATACCAGAACGTGAGTAGAATGGAACCCCGGAAAATAGCCCCATTTGTCGCACTTTACCTTTATTGGTCTTGGTGTTGGTGCGTGGCGTGGGGAGCGGGCCACATTCAGTCGTGTTTGAGCCATGCTTGACCTTTTTCTGTGCTATGTCTGGAGGGCTCTGCTTTTCCCGCTCTCTCTAGCCTGCTGATTGTCGTGTGGAGCGTCATCAGAACACTGCTCGCTGTGAACTAAGTAGCAAGATTGCCACGCCCCAGGTCTCCGGTCTCAGGGAGCATCTGTAAATTATCGTGCTTTGATTCATCAAGGATATGCCTTATGTCACCGCTGATATTGCTGTTTGCGGATCAAGGCACAAAGTTTAAAGCAAGTACTCTGGGGGCACTTATTGTCTATATGAGTGCGCTTCGGTTGATCTACTCTAGGAAACCGGGGGGCGAGGTTAAATATAAGGAGAGCCTTCACAGAAAAATGTATAAAGAGAAGCAGAGACTGTGGCAAAGATGAAGGCAAATTTTGATTGGAGGGTAAATAGAAAGCCATACAGGATCACGATAAGGCTTATTTTTAGGGAGAATCAAGAGGGGGGCTGTAATTCAGGGTTGTATGATCCCAATGAATTTGAGAGATCCTTTATGGAGGCAGTAGCATTACAAACTCAAGCACAAACCCAAATTGCACAGAAAATGTCTCAAATAACTCCGGGCAAGCTAGCGAGTAAACGAGAGGCCCAAGAAAATCCCAAGGTGCTTTCTGGCGATGAAGCAATTGAAGTAACTGAAGTAAATGAAGCGGCAAAAATAATTACTAAAAATACATCAGTAACTTTGGATTTTGAGAGCAGTTTAAAACAAACAACGAGCTGCCAACCAAAAAGCTATAGCTCCATATGAAGACCAGAAACCAGAGGATTGAAGGCACAGGAGGGTAAAGAGGCCAAAAACTGGAAAGGAAGGAAAAGAAGGCAATGAAGATAATGTTAATGGTAAAGCAAAACATAAAAACAATATGGAGAAAAGCAAAAGCAAAAGCAAAAATGCGATAAAAACTGCTGAGAAGGAGAAAGAGAGTGAGAGGGGTAAACAGAAGAAACAAGAACAGATAAACGAGCTTTACCCCGAAGAAAAATCCGATGATCAAGCTGATAAAAAGGCTGAACCTATGGCTAAAAAGGCTAAGAGGTTGCAAACCATCAAAAACCTGAAGGCCTCAGCAAAATTAACCGGATTGCGTGACGAAACACAACCAAGGATTTCAAATATATTTGTACCAGTTTCAAAGGACGCCTTGAACGAAGATAATAAAAGCGACAATAATAACATCAATAATATCAATAACGGGAAGCTACATGAGGCAATGAAGAATAAGACTCCCAGAGATGAATTATCTACAAATAGAGTAAGCACAGTTATGCGTGTAGATTTGGTTAATCAAGATCTGGATCTGGATCATACTTCTGCTACTGGACAAACCACAGTTGATGATAAAAAGCTACAAACAGCGAGTGAAGAACCGTCAGAGGAATCTAACTCGGAAATTTATGAAATTGGACTATCCATCGCTAGTGAAATGGCAGAGACAAGCGCAATTAGCGAGGACAAAAAATCACCTATTGCCAATCTGGAAGTGTCCGATCAGACATATCATAGAGATACAAAGGACAACAATGAATCCGGCCGAGATTCGATATCCAAAAAGAAAGTGGAAAAAAAAATTAACACATAGAAAACTTCACAATCCAATGGATGATGAAACAACGGATCAGGGGAGCAACCAGGACCAAACAAAGAAAAAATGTAAACACTTTCGGAAAAGCTTGACCCCTACATCTATAGGAGACACAGAACCCAAACATCTGAACAGTGGGGCAGTTGAAAAGGGCACGGAAAGACAGCATTGTGATACTGGTAAATGAGGATTTTCTGTAGAACCATCGTTGGGTGAGGTCCTGAAGACCATAAAGGATTTTCACTCAGACGTTAAAACTGATAGCCAAAGGAATCACGATGCTATTCAACAACTCCAAGGCGCTATCCAAAAGGTTGGTAACACTTGCACTGAGTTAGTGGACAGAATGGCTTCGGTGGAAAGCCGTACTGAAAATCTGGAGGCGGACGTTATTAAACTCCAAAGTAGAGAAAAATCCCAAGCTGGTATCATTGAAGATTTAATGACAAAGGTGGAGGATCTTGAGAACCGGGGGAGAAGAAATAACCTCCGCTTTCTGGGAATCGCAGAAGGTGCAGAGGGAAGCGATCCGAAGGGATATATTATCAACCTTTTAAAGACTGCCATGCCTGAACTCCAAACATGGGAACTGGAACGTGAACTTCAACGGGCTAATCGATTTCCTCTTACACTCTCCAAGAGACCTCAAAAAGGAAACCAGTACCCAAGGGCTGTTCTGGTCTGCTTTGGAAACTTTCTTTTACGTGAAGCGATTTATGACCTGGCCCGACCGACGAGTAAAAAAGAATATCAAGGAAACAAGTTTTTTGGACGTCCGGATTTTGCCCACGCAATGGTTGAACGCCCCTGGAGGATGCGGGGGGTTGGGTGCGTTGCTGCAGGGTGGGAAAAAAGGGGAAAAATTCATCATCAGGAAAAGAAGAAACCTTTGTATTACGGTAGTGGGAGAGAATTACAGATACTAAAGGGAAAATGCAGATGGTTTATCAAACAGAATAGGGATAAAAAAGAAAAAGAAAAAAATATGGATAAAAAATCTGAAGCTTTATGCGCATAGTCACAATTAACGTTTGTGGTTTAAACAATGCTAGAAAAAGAAGAGAGCTGAAAGAATATTTTAAAACATTGCAAGCAGACTTAGTTTGCTTGCAAGAAACGCATGTCGAGTTCTCGCAGAAATACTTATTGGAGCAACTGGGTTACTTGGTACTGGTCTGCACCACCCAGGGCACGAGGACACGTGGGGTTGCGATATTGGCACGAGGAAATAGTGTTAAGCTGAAAAAACAGCAGGTAGATAAGTATGGTCGATGGGTTTTGGCTGAACTACAAGCACAAAACTTAAATTTTACCATATGTTCTATTTATGCACCTACAGTGGATTATCCCGATACTCTCTTCCAAATAAATGCACAGCTACCTAGTTGGCCACTTCCGATTATAATGTGTGGAGATCTCGAAGGGCTGTGGAAGGACGATCCAGGCAGGTTTATAGGACGGAAAAAAAAAGTCATAGAACCTTGGTCAATCTTATGAGAGATAACGGCTTAATTGACACTTGGGAGCAGCTTATGGGAGGGGGAGGTAGCACATATTATTCTTCTCCTCATAAAATAGTAGCTAGGCTTGATTATTTTTTCATCTCTCCCGCACTGTTACCAATAGTTAAAGTTAAAAAACTACCAAGACTAATGTCGGACCACAACCCACTAGTCCTGGAGATTGCTCTGGTAAATGCAAGGATAAATGTAACTTCTTGGTCATTTGAGAGAGCTCTGCTACAGGATGCCAAATATGTTGTCCTCATGGGAAACAGGGTAAAAGAATTTTTGGGGCATAATAGGGGTACGGCACGACCTTCAATTGTCTGGGATGCGTTGAAGGCTGGTATAAGGGGAGAAACGATAAGCTACTCTCTCAGGCGTAATAAATTGCAAAAAGAACTAATAGAGAAGAAGATAGATTAAGGCTGTGGTGAATCTGGAGGAAGAGCTGGTAAGGATTTTAGGAGTTAAAGGAGATGTGACAGGGGTGACACAAAATTTAGCCTTGGCAAAAGTAGTAGTAGGGGAAGTATACAGCGCAAGAGCAGCCGAAAAGTTTTTAGCAAGGAGGGAAGAACAATATGAATATAATGAGCAAGTTGGACGGATCTTGGCAGTAAGAACTCGACAGGCAGCTACCAAGGGTCAGATAACAGAAATGGTTACGGAGAGAGGGGTGGTAGTTAAAAACCCAAAATAAATTTGTGCAGTGTTTTAGAATTTCTACAAGAAGCTATATAGTCAAGAGGGAGAAGAGCCAGGAACGAGGGATATAGAGAGGTATCTCGAAGAGGCCTTATTAGATAAAATTGCAGAGGAAGATAGGATTAGCTTGGAGACAAATTTCACCAGAGAAGAAATTCAAATGGCCTTTAACGGTCTACCATCAGGGAAAGCTGTAGGACCCGATCTTATACCCTTACAATTTTATACGAAATTCTTTGCAATACTAGAGGGGGACATTAACACACTTATGGTCTCGATCCAGGACGGAGCTGAACCACCTGGGTCCTGGAGTGAAGCGGCAATGGTGGTTTTCTTAAAGAAGAATAACATTTCTACTGATCCTGGGTCATTTAGACCGATCAGCCTGATGAATAGCGATAACAAGGCTTACTCCAAAATATTGGCTAATAGGCTGAGTTCGGTAATCGGAAAGGTGGTCTTGCCCCGTCAACACGGGTTTATTCCAGGCAGGGGCACAGCCGACCATATTAGAAGGGTAATTACCTTCTTTGACGGAACGACAGCCTCATGAGACCCTAGGTCCTTAATACTTTTGGACGCAGAAACAGCCTTCGATAGGGTCTTGTGGGGCTTTCTTTGGGCAACAATGTGTAAACTCAATTTTGGGCAAAGGTGTATAGGGGGATTGAAAGCTTTTTATCGATGCCCGGGTATAAGGGTTAGAGTAGCAGGGGAACAGAGCTAAAATATTAACATGAAGCGTGGAACTAGGCAGGGATGCCCCTGCTCACCATTGCTCTTTGCCTGTTATATCGATTCTTTTATAAGACACATAGAAAGAAACAGGCTTATCTGTCCTATCATTTTGAATGGTTATGAGACGAAAGTCTTGGGTTATGCAGACGACCTAGCAATCATGTCACCTATCCCAGCAACAGCGATAGTGGAAATAGAAAAAGAGGCAAAAAAATGTGGGCTTTTGTCTGGGTATAAATTGAACCAGACTAAAACACAGATAGTTATTAACCAATTTGCCGCAATAAATGATGAAAGGGCCACAGATTCAGCTGTTTATTTGGGTATAACGATAACATCTAATTTATCCAAGTTGGTTGAGGAAAATTTGACCCCTGTGATTAGAAAGGCCAAACAAGATCTGGATAGGTTGGATAATTTACATCTTACAATAATTGGATGCTGCAATGTAATCAAGATGCTACTTCTCCCCAAAATGTTATATTTTTTTCGAACTATTCCTTTAATATTTCATAATAATTGGTTTGAGGACATTGAAAGGGTCTGCAATCGATTTATATGGGCAAAAGGTAAAACTCAGAGGGCCATAAAACTGTTGGTACTTTCTAAAGAAAAGGGAGGTTTAGCTGTTCCAGATTTTAAGGGATATTATCTAGCAGCAGCCTTGCAGTATCTTAGAGGACTTCTCGGGGAAAACACTAATGATAGGTGGCGGGACGGTATTGGTATACCTGATATATATGATTTACTGGTTAGAGATTCGAATAAAGGATTACTTACATTCAAGGAGTTCAATTATTACAAAAGAACAAAGTTTAAGGTCTTCGCCGCTGCTATATCAGTGTGGTCTATGGTCCAGAAAAAAATTAAGTTAGGACGGATGAGTTTTTACACACCTCTGTATAAGAACGAGCTCCTCCCAGAAGTGTTTCATGATCAAGTTATGAAAAGATGGGATAACTCTGGGGTGTGCACTATGGGAGATATTATAGATGACTCTGGTATAATTTCTTTTGAAAGGGCATGCCAATTATACAATCTAGATCGTAGAGACTTTTTTAAATTTCTGCAGATTAGATCAGTAATACAAAGGAAAATGCTTGGGGGTGTTAATTTTAAAAGAGAGGATCTGATGGAACACATTCAAGATGAGAAGGGCTGCTCAATCTCACAATTGTATGGGGTGTTGAGTGAATGTAAAGAAGACGACAGGATTAAAGTTTTTGATAAATGGAGGAGGAAGCTAAATTTAGTGGGAAATGAGGGGGAAAATCGCTGCAGCTTACTAATTCTATTGTTAAGGTTGCTAACTTGCAAGCACAATGTTAGAAAACTTTTCATGAATTATATTACACACCGCATAAAATAGCACAATGGGGGGAAATTAGCGGAATATCCTGCCCGAGATGCCAAAGTGTACAGGCTGATACTATTCATATGTTCTCAGCATGCCCAAATCTAAACACTCTCAAACAGGAGATTGAAACATTCTTTGGTGATGAACTAGGGATATCAATTAGTTTAACAAATGAGATTATAATTTTGGGTGTTGGGAGAGAAGGGCTGGATATCCCCCATCAAGAATTTATATTTATTGCAATGGCCATAACCCGACTTTGTATAGCAACCCTGTGGAAGGATCCTAATCCCCCGTCATTTAACCAATGGCTCTTAAGAATGTTATCAATGTATACCTTGGAGAAATCTTTGTATGAAAAAAAAGGTAGTAAAGCTATGCAGTTAGGTAAACGGATCTGGGCACCGGTAGAGCATTGGAAATTAAGAATAGAGGAGTAATCTATTCTATAATATTATAATAATATTTATTTCCTCTTTTTCTTCTTTCTTCTTTTTTCATTCTCATGATTGTTTTTGTGTAATGATGTATGTGTCTTGAGAATTCTAATTATTCAATGATGTATATCTGCTGTATGGAATATGTATATGGAACGAAATAATTGGTTGGAACTGTCTGGAATTATATTATCTGATGATGACAAAAAAAAAGGAATGATCCTTATCAGGTTTGGGGATAATAACAATTAAAGAATCCATGAAAGAGCCAGAGGCTTTTGAGTCGGAAATAAATGAATTAAAATGTTGGAGGAGGTTAGGGACACAAGTGGAGTTAAAGGCATTGTAAAATTCAATAGGTAAACCATCGGGTCCCGGGGCTTTTGATTTTTTGAGGGCCTTAATAGCAGTGGTTATCTCTTGAGGAGTCATATCTTTTTCTAACAAGTTGAATTCATCAGGTAAAGAGGGAGGTAGGGTAAGCCTGAAAAAAAGGTATTTAAGTTTGAATTAGTGGGAAATGTGTCATCCGAATAAAGAGACTTATAGTATGTATGGAAAACCTCGGCAATATCTTCATCTGATGAGACTAGCTTATTGATGGAGTCATTAAGAATAGGGCCAATGGTCTTACGTTCAGATTTGATTTTTAAATTGTTCGCCAACATTTTCCCCGCTTTATTTTGTCCCCATGATATTTAGATTTAACCCTAAGTAAAACATTACAAGCTTCTATTGTTGCCAATTTGTTAATCTCAGTTTTTGCTTTGGTTAAACCATGCAGAGTGTCAGAGGAGCGGGAAGTAAAATACATATGTTCTAAGTCTCTAAGTTTTTGTATTTGGTCTTCATATTTCTTTGTTGTGGATTTCTTTTTTTCGATACAAAAGAAATGGTAAAGGCACGAAAAGCAGCCTTAAAACCATCCCATTTATTAGGAACAGAGGTATCCAGTGGATCATTAATGCTAAAAAAATCATTAATAAAAGAGGAAGCTTATTTGATAAAAGTTGGGTCATTTAACAAAAACGTATTAAGCTTCCATCAGCTAAATGGAAAGGAAATATGGGAAAAATCCAAAACAGCATGGACAGGGGCATGATCTGATATAAAAATAGAACCAATGTCAGATTTTTGGATAGAGGGGAGCAAAGATTTATTGGACAATACATAATCAATTCTGGAACGGGTATGATGTACATTGGAAAACAAAGTAAATTCAACTAAATCAGGATTACAGGTCTTCCAAACATCACATAATAGACGAGAGGCAATGGCAGCCTGAAAGGTCTTATGAGATTTGTCAAGTTGAAATTTACATTTGGATAATCTATCGGAAAAGGGATCTAACCATTGATTGAAATCAACAACAATATTAGGGCAGTCAATTGAAGAAAGGAGGACTTTTATATCATTCCAAAATTTAAGGTCAGGTTTGACAGGACCATAAATATTTAATAGGACTAATGTTGTATTTTGTAACATAATTTTTGTCATTACCCATCGTCCATCAGAATCACACTGTGAGGACAACATTTGTACGGCCAAAGCTTTATGAAACGGTATGGCAATTCTCCCCTTTTTTATTAATAGAAGGAGAAAAAACAACTTGGCCCACCCAGTGCCTTTTCAGTTTAAGAGATTTGACATCATTACAATGAGTTTCCCGAAGAAAAGAAATTTGAGAATTAAGGTTTGATAGATGAGACAGTACCTTTTGTCTTTTTACTGGATTCCCAAGGCCACGGACGTTCCACGTAACAAATTACACATAACGGAGGTAAGGGAGGATATGACACACTTGGAGTAGACACATCTCAAGGATACAACTGTAAGGGAAAGCACACCACAGAAGAAAATTACATAAGAAACAATCTACCAATAGACCTACAATACCAGGCTACAGGAATAGTACATGAATGATAAAAAATAATAGGGAAGAGTAAGAGAGAATTAAGAGAATAATGATGAACATAGGTAAATGCCGACCATCCATCAGAGAAACAATAATCACAACACAAGATGGAAAGGAAAGAAGAAGAAGAAGATCGAGGAAGGAGATAAAGAAAGGAGGAGAGGAAAGAGAGAGATGGAATAGAGGGAGGAAGGAAGAAGACAGATAAAGGAATAACATCCAGATCTGAAAAAGAATTCGAGAAATGAGAAGCATAGTGACGCCAAAGGGCACAGGACATAAAGAAGTATATAACAAGATGAAAACCACAAGAGCCTCAAAGAGGGACAAAACAAATATTCTGAGAACAATGAATAAAATATGAATAATGTATTTAAAAGATGCATGGTAAATTCAAAAGAAATCCAATATAGCATAAATTGAAATCAACTATTCGTATCCATTCCAGAGGGAGAGAAGTCACGCAGATAAAGCTTAAGTTCTTCGGGATCATCAAATGAGCGTGATAGACCATTATGCGTGATTTTGCACAAGCATGGATGTAGGATGCCATATTGGATATGGAGAAGTCTCATCTGAGGACGCAATGCCAAGAATTCTTTGCGACAAGCATTTGTTTCATTGGAGAGATCCTGGGAGAGATCCTGGGAAATGAAGAGATTGTGACCAGACCAAATAATACAACGCTTCAGTCTCACAGCTTTGAATACCTGCATTAACTCAGTGAATTCAAGAAAAAGCATTATAATACCACGTGGTTTATTAGCATTAGGATGCAGACGACTCAAACGATGGGCTCTTTGAATATTGAGAGGACTTGTTGAAGATTGGAGATCTAAAAGTTCTGGGAGGAACTTCTGTAGAAAGGACACAATATCCAGACCTTCAATATTTTCCGGAAGACCAAAAAGTGTAGATTATTCCTTCAATTTCGATTTTCAAGGTTCTCAATATGTAGTTTTAATTTGTGGATTTCCTGTTCTAAGCGAGGTATTTTAGTAGATGCATCTTGTATATCACTGACGCGTTGTTCCAAGTCCAGAACCTTGCTTTCCATAACAATCCATCTCTCTTCTATTTGTTGCAGTTTTTCGTTTGTTGTAGTCATGAATGGTTGGAGACCACGGACTTCATCTAGTATAGAGTCCAACACTGGGTTCTGAGATGAATGAATGGGTGAGGGTGGGTCATTTTTATGACGTTTAGATTTTGTACCGGTCACAGAGGATCTGGCAGAATGAGGATCGTTAGCCATTTTAAGGAGAAGTCAATTTAATCCAAGTTGGTAGCAACAAATACTATATATAAAAAAAATCAAAAAGTGACCTTCAGGTACAAAAAATAGCAGTGCAGCTGAGTAAAGAAGCTCCTGTAGAAGAAAACCTGACGTTAACTGAAGGAAGGGTTGACCTATGAACTTATCATGAGAAAGTGAAAAGAAACAGTCAATGTACAGCAAGGTATGCTATTCATTTGTGCAGTTGAAGCAACCCACAGAGCACAGTACAGAAAATGGGTATAACCGAATGACTGACTGGTTTATGCTGGTCTGAAATCCACAATTCACAAGATTGAGGAATCCAGATTTTGTGAAAAATGATGCAGCAAGGTGTTAACAAACCAGCAGACTACACACAGCATCAAAATATGGCCAGATATCTGAGTTGAGCAGGTCATATGTGAAGATAAAATCTTCTGGTAGCGTATAAGTTATCAACTGGCACTTCAGAATCGGAGAAGGCACATCTTGATGAAAAGAGCTTATGTAGTGATAAGAATATATGCCACATGAAATGTTCCATGAAAAAATGAGCTCCAGTCAAATATATACCAAAAAGTTACTTTCAGGTAGAAAGTATTCAGCATAGTAACGTTGTTGTGAAGCGTGTAATAGATTAAATAACTGCGCAGACACTCAAGACAGAGAAAACAGGTGTGAGTACAGCGACCTCACAGGGCAGCTCCTCACAAGCTGACTGGTAGAGAGTATCACACAGAGATAAATTTAGGAGATAGCACGCCTCAAAACCACCAGAGTGTTTATAAGTAGGAAAGTCACTGGTAATTATGCGAATTATTGAAGAAAAATCAGCTTGCGAATAAAAAAAAAAACAAAAGGCATAACGAGCGCGGGTAATCTCGGAAGACGCGAGCTCAGCGACCTAAAATGGCGGCCGCTCATGTCTGCACTGTGGAGAAATGACCGCGGGTCCGTAGTGAAGCACAGCAGGAGAAAATCTGTCCGGAAAGCGGTTTTCAGACTCACCACATCCTCAGCAGTGTTTGCCCTTCACCTCACGAGGGGTTAGCCAGGGTAGAAGGCTCGAAAGCAATCTTCAAGTCCCGTGATACAGCGGCGCTCACAGAGGGTCCGCCATGACACGCCCCCCAGGGGTAGGTATTTTTAAACTATATAATCACCCTATTGAGATAATGAATTCTCAATTAATGCTACATACAAAACACCTTAATGGACACTGTTTATTTGAAAACAGTTAGAAATTAACAATATATTAGAAGTCATATATAACCTGTGCGTAGTACATTAAATAATTTAGACCAAATACAGACTGTGAATAATAATGTTTGTGACATATTTGTACATGTATGACATGTGTAACAATGTGCCTCATAAATAACACAAGTGCTTTGACAGTAGACAATCAAAGACAATCAACACAATTAACTCTTATGCACAAAGGTTTGTTTTAGAGCCCAAGTATAGTTGATACACTTAACGAAAACAAGTGTTTTCATCCTATCTTGTACATGTCTATATGGTTATGGTACACTTTATTCATGGCACATCAATTTTTCGACCCCCCCAAAAAGAGTGAAGTTAGGCAACATTACACTGCAGTCTTCATCAGGACTAAGATCACGGTGGTGCACTGCCTGCTATGTCAACTTCTCAGGATAGAGGGAATTTGCATATGATCCCTTCTCATTGATTAAAACCTTGACCTGCAGATGCAATTTCCAAATTTGATCTGTTTTCATGAATATGCAAATTGTTATACTTTCTCATTGATGGGTTGTGTGTGTGGACTATCCAGGACTAGGAGCACAAAATGCTTCCTAGGTACCACCGGCAACTGAAAAATCATGTGTTACTCGATCATCAAGAACCACGTCTCATTCTTCATGACCGAGTAACATTGATTTTATACTGGGTGTTCCCTTGTGCCTGGACAAAGCCATACCTCTCTGAAGAGCTCTAAAGACAGTGAAACAAGTTTCAGGGGTTGTTTTTATTCATTTCAGGTTGGTTTGGGTGGTATTTTACCAATCCAAAGTTGTAATACTGTGCCTGGAGTGGTAAAAGGCTCTGGCCATTTTACAGCTCGGCATAAATAGCACTGTGCTGATCCTATGCTTAAAGACTTTGCTGTAGAAATTGCAAAAGACTTTGTCTCTTTCTACCTTGGCGTGGATGGCACTGTGATAATCCTATACTTAAAGACTTTGATAGAAAAGCAGACATTTGAGGTGAGAAAATTTAGAGTGTCGCTGGTGTTGAGGGTGGTCTATACAGCAGCTGAGTTCCACTAAACTTGAGTACTACCTAGATTTCTCTGCTTCTTTTTTGCATAATTTATGTGTCACTCTATGTCTGAAAGGGTTTTGTTTTGACTTATTTTTGGTGCTCCATTGTGTCTGGACAAAGCTATACCTCTCTGAAGAGCTCCAAGGAGAGTGAAATAAGTGTTACGGGTTGCTTTTATTCAATTCAGGTTGGCTTGGATGGTATTTTACCAATCCAAAGCTGTAATATTGTGCCTGATGTGCCTGAAGTGGTAAAAGGCTTTGGTAATTCTACAGCTCGACATGGATGGCACTGGGCTAAAGAAATGACTTTGCTGTAGAAATGGCAAAAGACTTTGTCTCTTTCTATCTCGGCCTGGATGGACCTGTGCTAATTCTATGCTTAAAGACTTTGATAGGAAAGCAGACATTTGAGATGAGCAAATTTAGAGTTTCACTGGTGTTGAGGGTGCTCTATACAGGAGCTGCTTTCACCCTGAACTTGAGAACTAACCAGAGTTCCCTGCTTCTTTGTTGTGTGTATCTATATATATGTCCAACTAACTATAATGTTTATTCAGTGAAGATATATATATATATGCCATGTGATCAAGCTTTGTGGAAAGTGAAACGAGTAATGGCGGCGGCTGGCTTGCTGGAGAAATTAAAGTACTTTCATTGAGCACTTACAAACGGGTCTGTTCTTTCGTCATTTGAAGTCAGGGCTGGGGCGGCTGCCTCAGTTCGTGTGGCGAAGTTACGTGCATATATATATATATATATATATTACCTACTGGAGGTCGCCAGTAGGTAGTTATAGTTAGGACCTGGTTTCCACAGGAAATACGCAACATTCTATTTGGAATAACTTTGGGGCCTGTCGACAAATACACGCAAAATTTTCCAAGAAGTCGGCCTGCTCAACTCCGCTCCTTCCCTGAAAGTTTGGGGGTGATTCGTGAAGCGGGGGCTGAGAAAAAAGGGGGGTCCCAAAACGTGTTTTCCCCATGCAATTTTCCATTGGGACCTTTAGCCAGGGCTACAGCCCAAACGGCTCAACGGATCTACACCAAATTTGGCAGAAAGGTAGAGTTCGGTTCGCAGAATACCTTTTTTTTAAATGGTGTAAATCCGTTCAGTAGTTCCTGAGAAAATCAAAAGTAAAATCATAGATATATCTATAGATGAAGTACCATACTCTGTACTTTACTCTGTACTGTACTCTGTACCTTCCTGAGCACAAGCTTCATGCCAATTGGCTGTCAACACTCCAAACCAGGAAGTGTTGGCAGCCATCTTGTGCCTTGGTAGAACCGAGGCACAAGAAAGCATTGAAACAAACGTGCAAAACACGCAAAGGGGGCAGGGTAGATTTTAACAAAATCGCAGGGAACGAAGTACAGTACTCTGTACCGTACTCCATACTGTACTCTGTACTGTACTCTGTACTGTACTCTGTACCTTCCCGAGCACATACTGGAGGTTCCTGGTAGGCTAGTTGGCACCCAGGGACCTCCAGTGTGCAATGGGAATTAGTTTCCCCTCTGCACACGTGCCAGGGGCTGCACTGCAGAGAGGTGTAAAAAGAGGTGTGGCCTCATTACACCTCTCTGCAATGCAGCACCTTGGCGCATACTGGAGGTTCCTGGTGGGCTAGTTGGCCCACAGGGACCCCCAGTATGAACGGGGAATTAGTTACCCGTCTGCAAATGCACCAGGGGGCTGCGTTGCAGAGAGGTGGTAAAAGGGGTGTGGCCTCATTACACCACTCTGCAACGCAGCCCCCTGGCGCATACTGGAGGTTCCTGGTGGGCTAGTTGGCCCCCAGGGACCCCAAGTATGCAAGTGGAGTTAGTTCCTCCTCTGCAAATTTGCCAGGGGGCTGCATTGCAGAGAGATGTAAAAAGGGGCATGGCCTCATTACACCTCTCTGCAATGCAGCGCCCTGGCGCATACTGGAGGTTCCTGGTGGGCTAGTTGGCCCCCAGGGACCCCCAGTATGCAAGGGGAATTAGTTCCCCTTCTGCAAACACGCCAGGGGGATGCGTTGCAGAGAGGTATAATAAGGCCACGCCCCTTTTTACACCTCTCTGCAACGCAGCCCCCTGGCGCATACTGGCGGTTCCTGGTGGGCTAGTTGGCCCCCATGGACCCCCAGTATGCAAGGGGACTTAATCCCCCAATTTAGAACACGCTACAGGCGTGTTTGCACAGTGGTGAAGGTAGGGGGCGGGGCTTGAGGTGATATGTGTGCAAACATGCCCTGTGGCGCGTTTTAAGTTGGGGAATTATTTCCTCTTCAATCCAGAGGTCCCCTAGGGGCCAACTATTCCAACAGGTACCTCCAGTAAGCACCACAGAGCTGCGTTGCAGAGTGTTGTAAAAAGGGGACGTGCCCTTTGAACACCTCTCTGTAACGCAGATCCCTGGTGCATACTGGAGGTACCTAGTGGGCTAGTTGGCTCACAGGGGACCTCAGGATTGAAGAGGAATTAATTCCACAAACTAAAACGCGCCACAGGGCGTGTTTGCACACATGTCATCTCAGGCCCGACCCCTTCCTTCACTACTGAGCAAAATATTCCTCTAAAATCAGCCGAACTACGAATTCCCATTTACCAACCTGTCATCAGGAGAGACCTCAGTGCTGCATCTTTCAGCCCACTACTGATCCTGAAAAGTAATTCTAACCATACTTACAGTAACTTGAATTTCCTTCCATAGGCTGACATTGACTGGTTTCACTTGGAAATTTTTCTAAGTGTTGAGTTTTGGAACTTAAATAAATTCCTCAAAAATCAGCCGAAGTACGAATTCCGATTTACTCACCTGTTATCAGGAGAGACCTCAGTGCTGCATCTTTCAGCCCACTACTGATCCTGAAAAGTGCTACTAATCGTAGTTACAGTAACTTTAATCTCCTTTCATAGGCTAACATTGACTGGTTTCTCTTGGAAATTTTTCTAAGTGTGGAGTTTTGGAACTTAAAAAAATTCCTCAAAAATCAGCCGAACTACGAATTCCGATTTACTCACCTGTTATCTGGAGAGACCTCAGTGCTGCATATTTCAGCTTACTACTATTCCTGAAAAGTAAATTTAACTGAATTTACCAGTAACTTGAATTGCTTTCCATAGGATATCATTGCCTGCTATATAAAATGTATATAAATTAAAAAAATATAAAATAAAAATAAAAAATATTACAATTTCAATATTTTCAAAAACATTTTTTTTTCAAATTATAGCAAAAATATGTAATGTAATTTAACAAATAAAATATCGAAAAATGAATACTTTAAAACAATGTAGTAAATTAGTATAAAAAATAACAATTAATACATTTAAAAATTATCATTTACAAAACCTTTGAAATTCAATGAAAAAACCATATGTTTCAGCCACATGATAGTTAGGAATTAGCATTTAAAAAACCTTAGAAATTCACTGAAAAAACATAGTTTTCAGCCACGTTATAGTTCGGAATTAGCATTTAAAAAACCTTAGAAATTCACTGAAAAACCATAGGTTTCACACATGTTATAGTTAGCTGGACATTTCACCCATACAAAACCATTGAAATTCCCCCATTATAGTTAGTTCAGCTAAATATAACTCACGCGCCCGCAATGCACTGCTGATGACGTCACATATTACATCACTCATGACATGGCCAGTGACATCATTCATGACATCACTGATGGCATCTCAAATGACATCACTGATGACATCATCCTTGTGAAAGAGTGGCAGACCTCCTCTCAGCGTAATATAACCTTTGATACACACATTCAAAAATAGAAACTAAAAATGTCAATACAATGGAGATACCAATACCACTTACAACAATCTATTCAGTAATTCCAAAATCTACATCCACATCCACTAATTCACCTACAGTTCTATATAGTCACTCATACATGTACTCACTCATCATATGTACTCATACATCTATACATCCTGTTACACACCGATACTCATCCATAGAGTTACTCACACACATTCTCACACATGCAAATAAACTATCAAACATCCATTTACTTGCATATATAGCATTACACACACCACTACACTTACTTCTACAGAAACGTACACATACTTACTCTCTTAAACAATCACTTATATAAACACATACTTATTTATACAGGAACTCTTCCAATCTTTCACCGTCACATATACTCACTTATATACATCAATACTCACATATACTAGTTTAATACATATGTACTTACCAATAAAGACACTATTGAGACAGTCATTCACTCATTAACACACCCATACACACACTCATCCACCCATACAGTCCTGCACACATG
Organism: Lissotriton vulgaris; assembly: GCF_964263255.1. Taxonomy (NCBI): domain Eukaryota; kingdom Metazoa; phylum Chordata; class Amphibia; order Caudata; family Salamandridae; genus Lissotriton; species Lissotriton vulgaris. The sequence continues at coordinate 24,045 of NW_028245693.1, forward strand.
CTGTCTTAAAAAAACATACAAACAGTGAGTCACTCATTCATGCATCTATACGCTAAGTAATATCCCCCACCGAACCATACAGACACTCATATTGATACTCAAAAAACAAACTAATAACCCATATACACACTCATGTAGCTACTCACCAACCCATGCAGCCACTTATACACAAAGTGAGACACTGATACAGACATTTAAATATTACTCGTTAATACATGTATTCACTAAGATACAATTAATAAGTCAGTTATACAATCAATTTTACAAAAAAAAACATTTATTTAGACAGTTATTTACCCATTTATTCTATCGACAACCTTTAGTTATACATATATAAAAAATATTTATTTTTCAGTTATAGTTAGCTGAACTAACTATAACGGGGGAATTTTAATGGTTTTCTATGGGTGAAATGTCCAGCTAACTATAACGTGGCTGAAACCTATGTTTTTTCAGTGAATATATGTATATATATATATATATATATATGAACAAGTTCTCGCCAGACGCCGACGGCGCCACTAACTCTGCTGTCGGTAAAATGACGATGAGCAGAAACCCAATCTCGTGCCAAACAAAGGTGCTTTATTGGGGCATCTCAACGCCCAGCATGTCCGCCATGGCGCGTTTCGCCTGTGTCCACAGGCTTGATCACATGATTATATATATATATATATATATATATATATATATATATATATCCAAAAGACAGTCCTGCTCCAACGAAGAAGAGGCACATACATCAGGTAGGTATAAGGCTTATTTATTCAAAGTCAGGTCTCCCACGACCCCGCAATGACAGAGAGACAAGTTTCGCCTGCGCAGCAGGCTTTATCAATCTGAATATATATATATATTACCTACTGGTGGTCGCCAGTAGGTAGTTATAGTTAGGACCTAGTTTCCATAGAAAATCCACAACATTCTATTGGGAATAACTTTGGCGCCGGTTGTTGAATCTTCGTGAATTTCTCAAAGAAGATGGCCCGCTCCACTCCGCTCCTTCCTTCAAAGTCTCGGGAAGATTCATGAAGCGGGGGCTGAGAAAAAAGGGGGTCCCAAAATCGTGTTTTCCCCATGCAATTTTCCATAGGACGATTAGACACGGCTACAGCCCGAACGGCTGAATGGAATTCCAAGAAATTTGGCAAAATGGTAGGGTCTGGTACGCAGATCGCCCTTTTGTTTAAATGGTGTAAATCCCTCCAGTAGTTGTTGAGAAAATTGGATTTTAAAAATATATATATCTATAGGCTTTGCACAGTGCGCGCACCAGTGCGCGCACGCTAGCGTGTGCAAGGGGAATTTTGACTGGCTGTTGAAGGTCTTTCAACATTCTAGTTAGTCGAAATTAGAAAGTGCTGGCCGTCATATTGTCTCCGAGGCAGAAGCTAGCTGAAAACAAAAGTCTAGTACCTGAAAAGGGGGCATGGTAGAGACTCCCTGACCCCCTGGGCTTTCTCAGGGGGTCCCTAAAGGACCCCGAAGATTGAAAAAACATTATTATTTTTTTTTTTTTAATTTGCGGTGTCCGCGCACGGTGTGCGGATGGCGGCCAAAAAATAAAGAAAAAAATACAGTTAAATAACAAGTTTGAGTGTTTTTGATGTTGGTTGTCTCTAAAAAGCAGTTGTGATTTGAAAAATAGGATGAGGATGAGATTCAGTGCACTTGAGTAAATAAGAAATGATTGGTGGTTTCTGATTATTGAACATTGAAAACTAGGGTCCATACTACTGTTTTTTAAAAGGAATAATACTATTGGTTTAGAAAAAGTCATTGAAAAGAACATTGCACAGGATAAGCTGGTATATTGAGAAGTCAAACACACTTGATGAAAAAATGAGAGGTAATCACAGCCATTTTGTGATTGCAGTTTCTGCGGTACATTTGAGAGAATTTGGCTTACAATATCTGGTGTGTGATTGACACTGTACTAAATCTTCAACAGTATTTTAAAAGGTGAGTTGTTAATTTGTAAGCGGAATTATGTTGTACACTTTAAGTTAATAAGAAAAATACCACTGCACTGCCGTGAACCCTGAAATAATTATAATGTGAGTTAGTGTGTTTTAGGGAATATTGTGACAGAATAGTTGCTAAAGTTAGTTTATATTATCTATTACTATAATATGATAAATTAAAGTGTTTATATTTTTTTGGAAGTTACAGCAACAAATTTGTTAAAAATATGGATTGCAGGGGGCGGAGCCAGACCGGCGGCCAAGATGGTCGCCCGGGCTCCCGGCTCCGCCGGCTCTCCTCTCCCGCCGCCTGATTTCTTCGCCCGCCCCGCACAGCTCCGGTGCCCCCGTGTGCCGGAAGGGGCGCTGAGCAGATGCGTCCGACCCTGAGCGATTTCCGTGCCCCGAAAGCGGAGTTACAGACCTCCGTGATTTTGGCCTGCACGAGACTTGCAGCCGGGACCTAGCGTGACTTCGCTGCCGCCAGCGAGTGCAATAACAACGGCCGCAGGGATCCAGCAGGTACCGGTCAACCGCTATGCAGGTCAGCCCGCCCCCGAGAACTTGGCTCCAGCGTTACCCGTATACCGGGAGGGCAGAACACATGCTATTCTTCAGCGCTGGTTTGGTGTCGCCCCCCCTTCTCCCCCTGATGGGCTTGCTCGTCCACCAACTGCCGCTGGCTACTCGGTTGGAGCGCTGTTTGGCCTGCAATGTACTGCCTACTCCCCGCATTTCAGTTACTTGGGGCTGGCTGCGGCGCTGTACCACTGTGGCGCCTTTTTGACTGTGGGGGCCCGAATGTGCTTATCCGCCATGTAGTGGGACGAAGATACTAATGGGTACTAACGTGGGGGTACTGACGACACCATTCCCTCTTTATCGGACTCGGGCGGGCGGCCCTGGCATTTGTTTGAGCGGCGTTCGTGTTGGGGGTCGCCCCTGTGAGTAGTGCTTTAAGGTGGTGTGTCCACAGACGGCGTTGGAAGCGCGCACGGTGGATCGAGGGGAGTTGAGCGGATGCCCCCCGTGCGCTGAAAGAACGGAATTGGAAATGGACTGCTACAGGGGAGGGCCCGGTGTCATCGGAATGGGGAGAACACTTTGCCGCAGGTATCTTTGTTGCGAGACTTTGTTCATGTGGCCCCTGCTCGGCCTTCGTTGAACAGGTTTTGTGGTGGGACCCTGCTTAGACTTTCTCGGCGGCGTGGAAGAATGTTCACGCAAGTAAAACTCCTTGTAAGCTTTTAATTGATTGCTTTATCGACACCTGATTCCATGGATACATCATTTAATTGGAGCGTCCACCGGCTATGTTTGATTATTTTCCCTTTTGCTTGCCTCTCCTGGTGTCGAGCTTTGAAACTGCGAAATGGCTGCCCTGGTTCTCCTACACATTGTTCTTTGGATTACAGACGGTTAAAATGGCGGCGGATGATTCCTGACGGTGCAGTTACTCGGAACATTGCAAGGCTTCCTTTCCCTTTTTGATCTGGTCTGCCCGATCACTGTGTTGCTCTACTTGCCTTCTCCCGCTTATAATGTTTGAGATATGTTTCTGACTCGGGACATCGAAGTGCATGTACATCAATGACACTCAGTTCCTTTGTACTAGCATGGGGAGGTTTCCATCTTGCCTGGGTGGCTTGCGGGGTTGGGCTGTAATTGTGATCTTGAATCTGCTTATGTCTTTGACATTTCACCATCCACTACGGTATTATTGCAGGGATGCGAGGCGGCGGGTGGGGGGGGGAGCCGGGGGCCTGTACTGGGGACCCTCCATGTTTTCTTTTTCCCCTTTCATGGGGTTTTCGTTTATTTCTTTTTCTTTTCCTCCTCTTACTTCGTGTGGAATATTGTCTCTTTCTCTCCACTTTATCTTTTTCTTCCTATATTTCGGGTTTAGATACTGGGCGACAGGCACGCTGCTAGGGGGGTAGGCCGTAGCCGTAAGCAGGGGTGCAGGGTGGGGGGATGGGGGTGGGGTGTTTTGGTTTTTCGATTCACTTTTTTAGTTCTATGGCCTTTATTTTTCTTGTTAATGTTTTGGTTTTTCTTTCCTTTCTTCCTTTATTCTTCTCCTTTTTCTGCGGGTCTGATTAGAGGTATTTCTCCGTGCGATTTCCTAGTTCAGTAAAAGGGTTTATGTTTTTAATGCTCTATGACATGGCGGACAGGCACTGTTTGGGTGGGGACATGTAATGTTTGTTGAATATCCTGATTTTGCGTCCTGACACGAATATCCTGCCTACGATGGTCCTGCCGTGAATATCCTATTTCAGGTGTAACCCTAGCATTGGCAAGGTCTAACTGTGCGTCATCAGATCCTGCTTTCTCTTAATTTAAAAAAAAACGAACCTTCCTTAATCCTGTGACCATGTTCTACTAAACTCTCCTGAGTTACACATAGATACTGTGAGGTGTACTTTCGCATCGATCCTGTTCTATATTGTTTGTTGCACTACCTCTGTACCTTTGTTCAACCGTGACGGTTGGTAGACTTTAAATGTAACTGAGAAATGCTAATAAAGGTTTACCAAAAAAAAAAAAAAAAATATGGATCGCAATGAGGAGACAGTAGAAATCATGTTTGATGTTCCAGCTACTTCATTAGAAGATTTGAATGTTCCATTTTACGACAGCACTAATGAAGAAGAACTTAGTGGAGGAGATGTCACAAGTGATTTTTTAATTAGTCTTTGGACAGTGAATTTCTGGAATGTTTGGAGATGATAGAGTTCAAAGAATCATGTTTGGAGACTTACGAAGAAGAAATTCCTGATGATTTGATGTTGGAAGTGCTTTTACATCATGAAAATTCAGAAGAATAAATGTATATTTAGAAATTAAAAATTATTTGAGAAATGTTTCTATTTTTAATTGTAATTTATGAGGTAGTAGCCAAGTGATTGTGGTATAAAGTGAGACTTATAGTATAGAGTGCAACATTTTTGTGTTACATAGTAAGTTTACTCATAGTTACTCCCCTTCTCTCACTATACTTCCTCCTGTGTGTATCTGACATCTCTTCTCTTTTACGTATTTTTTCCATCACTCTCCCTCATTTACTCTCCTTCCCTAATTGAAATCCTGAGTCCCCTCTTTTCAATCCAGTTTTGTAACTCCCTCCATCCCTTCACTGCACTTCTCTCTCCCTCACTCCCCATCCCTCACTTTCTTTTATCCCCCTTTTCTTATGCGCATACCCTTTCTGTTACCATCACTCCAGTTCTGTTACTTTTACTCCCTTTACCCTGCTTTACTTCTTCCTCTCAGCATTTTACTTACCTTTTCTATCTCCGTCTCCTGCTCCCCTTCTGTCACTCCTCCTCCCTGAAGCACCGCCCAGCCTCCATTTTGTGTAGTGTCAGAAGAGAGTGCAAAATGAAAGTTGAGAACGTTAAAAGGGGGCAGGGTAGAGTGTCCCTGACCCTCTAGGCCTGCTCAGGGTGTCCCTGAAGGACCCCAAAGGGTAAAATAAATATTTTTTAAAAAACAAAATTGGTAGGTGCGCGCACGGTGAGTGCACAGTGAATGCTCAGTGGCACACCATATAGCCGCCATTTTGTGTAGTTTCATAGGATAGTGAAAAATGAAAGTTGAGAACTTGAAAAGGGGGCAGGGTAGAGACTCCCTGAACCCCTAGGCCTTCTCAGGGGGTCCCTGAAGGACCCCAAAGGGTAAAAAAAATGTTTTTATAAATAAACCTTCCCGGGGGTGCACGCACGGTGCGCGGACCTCCCTAAAAATTAATTTAAAAAATACAGTTAAAATCAAATTTGAGCGTTTAGATGTTAGTTCGCTCTAAAAAGAGCTGTTGTGTTCATTGTGTGATTTTTTGTACCTATAAGTAAGTACCAATGCAGAGTCTTAAGTTACAGAGGAAGATTCTGTTCTCTTCATCTGTGAAATGTACACCGTCTCCTCTATAAATGCCTTGCATGTTTGTAACGCAAGTTGTTGTGGTATATAGAACCCATGCCATAGTCTCTGAGGAAAGCAGAAACAGATGTATTCACATGTTTCCTTGCTTTCTCAATTTGAGGCGATATTGGTTGGACCATTTCCATTTCTGCCTTTGGGTTATATTTGAAAATACAAAGGCAGTTTGTGGAAAAAGTGACATAAATTGTCCAAAGGTGTCCTTTAATAGCATTTCCAGACCTACCCCAGTCAAAGTGACTAGGTCATTTCCACCACAGTGCACAATTATGAGGTCAGGGTGTGGGAGATGCAAAAAGGATTTTACCAGTGGCATCAATTGGTGACATCTCAACCCTCTCTGGCCAATTCACATAATGTCCACATTTGGTAAATCAAGGTTGAGAAAGCATCTATTTGCTGCATACCTTTCACTCCAGAAAATATAACTGTGTCCCACAAACCACACTCTATGCATCTTGAAGTGAGATCTGGTTGTACTCAGATGGGCTCTGGAAATGAAATAGTAGTTTGAAAAGAAGGAGTTTAGAAAATAATGTGGATGAGATTCAGTGCACTTGAAAAAAAAGAAATGATTGGTGGTTTCTGAAACTTGAAAATTCAAAGGGTGTATTCTTCTGTTTTTTGAAAGAAGTAATGCTAACAGTTGAGAAAAGGTAATTGAAAGGAACATTGCACAGGATAAGCTGGTGTATTGAGAGGTCAAACACCCTTGCTGAGTTTATTTGCAACATTGTATGATGAACTTTTCACCTGTGAGCTTAGTTAGGTGTTCTGTGGAGTGTTACCATGGTAACAGGCCGAAAGAGCAGAGGGGGGATGGTTGAATATTATGTGAGTTTGAAAGTGTTGAAATGTAGAACCAATTAAAATGTTAGTTTAGTTTTGAATTTCTGTGGGAACAAATTTGATTGGTTAAGGACAGGGATATGTGTGAAGAATGAGAGGCAATCAGTGCCATTTTTGGTTGCAGTGTCTGAGGTACATTTCAGAGGTTCTGCTTAAGAAAATCTGGTGTGTGATTGACACTGTTCTAAATCTTCCAAAGCATATCTAAAGGTGAGTTATTAATTTGAAAGGGGATATATGTTGAGCAGTTTAAGTTAATAATAAAAATGTCTTCTAATGTGGAAGTTAATAACTTTCACTCTTTCACTGTCTCTTCTCTCTCACTGTCTTCCTTTCTTTCCAACAGTGTTCTTTCCTCTCTTTTTCAATAAATCTTTTTGTTTCAGTTAGTCCTTTTTCCTTTCTCTTAATATACTTCTTTTTCTCTCATTCTCCTTTCCTTACTCTCATAACTCTTTTCTCACTGTCATTATCCCTTTCCTTTACTTCTCTTTTGTAATTCTGTTTACTTCCTCTTTCTCTTTCTCTCTCCCTCACCCCTTTTCTCTAAATACAAGACTACTAGCAAGACTCCCCCTTTCACTGTGTATTGTGTCTCATGTTTGTATGTAATGCTGGCAAAAAATGAGTGGTGCATATTGGAAATGTATTTAGGAAATGAGTCAGGTTTCTGCATTGTAATGTAGTGGACATTTATATGACGCCATCTCATCCTCTGCCTCTGCCTTCTCTCCCTTTGCTTGTGCCATCTCACCCTCTGCCTGTGCCATGTCTCTCTCTGCCTGCGCCATCTAACCTTCTGCTTGCGCCATGTTTCTCTCTGCCTGCGCCATCTCTCTCTCTGCATGTGCCTTGTCTCTCCCTGCCTGCGCCATCTCACCCTTTGCCTGCGCCATCTGTTCCTCAGCCTGTGCCATCTCAATTATTATCATGTATTTTTAATGATTTACAGCTCCTTTCTAGATAAAGGATGAGCAGAGTGTCATCAGCATACCACATGATGTTGAGATTCTGATAGCTTACTGCTTGTTTAAACTAGCAAGACTCCCCCTTTCACTGTGTATTGTGTGTCATGTTTGTATGTAATGCTTGCAAAAAACGAATGGTGCATATTGGAAATGTATTTTTGGAAATGAGTCAGGTTTCTGCATTGTAATGTAGTGGTCATGTTTATGGTGCCATCTCACCCTCTGCCTCCGCCATCTCTCCCTTTGCCTGTGCCATCTCACCCTCTGCCTGTGCCATGTCTCTCTTGCCTGCGCCATCTTATCCTCAGCTTGCGCCATGTCTCTCTCTGCCTGCGCCATCTCACCCTCTGCCTGTGCCATCTGTTCCTCAGCCTGCGCCATCTCAATTATTATCATGTATTTTTAATCGTATACAGCTCCTTTCTAAGATAAAGGATGAGCATAGTGTCATCAGCATACCACATGATGTTAAGATTCTGAAAGCTTACTGGTTGTTTAAACTAGCAAGACTCCCCCTTTCACTGTGTATTGTGTCTCTTGTTTGTATGTAATGCTGCAAAAAACGAATGGTGCGTATTGGAAATGTATTTTGGAAATGAGTCAAGTTTCTGCATTGTAATGTAGTGGTCATTTATATGGCGCCATCTCACCCTCTGCCTCCGCCATCTCTCCCTTTGCCTGTGCCATCTCACCCACTGCCTGTGTCTTGTCTCTCTTTGCCTGTGCCATCTTACCCTCTGCTTGCGCCATCTTTCTCTCTGCTTGCATTATCTCTCTCTCTGCCTGTGCCATGTCTCTCTCTGCCTGCGCCATCTTACCCTCTGCTTGGACCATCTCACTCTCTGCATATGCCATCTCACCCTCTGCCTGCGCCATCTTTCCCTCTGCCTGCGCCATGTCACCCTCTGTCTCCGCCATCTCCCCCTTTGCCTGTGCCATCTCACCCTCTGCCTGTGCCATGTCTCTCTCTGCCTGCGCCATCTTACCCTCTGCTTGCGCCATCTCACTCTCTGCTTGCGCCATCTCACTCTCTGGCTGCGCCATCTCTCCTTCTGCCTGCTCCATCTCACCCTATGTCGGCACCATCTCTCCCTCTGCCTGCGCCATCTCTCCTCTGCCTGCATCATCTCTAGCCTCTGTCTGCACCATCTCCCCTCTGCCTGCAGCATCTCTCCCTCTGCCTGCGCCATCTCTTCCTCTGCCTGCGCCATCTCTTCCTCTGCCTGCACCATCTCACCCTCTGCCTCCGCCATCTCTCCCTTTGCCTGTGCCATCTCACCCTTTGCCTGTGCCATGTCTCTCTCTGCGTTGTCCATCTTACCCTCTGCTTGCGCCATCTCACTCTCTGCCTGCACAATCTCACTCTCTTGCTGTGCCATCTGTCCCTATGCCTGCGCTATCTCTCCCTTTGCCTGTGCCTTCTCTCCCTTTGCCTGCGCTATGTCTCCCTCCGCCTGCACTATCTCTCCGTTGGCCTGCGTCATCTCTCCCTCTGCCTGCGCCATCTCTCCCTCTGCCTGTGTCATCTCACACTCTGCCTGCACCATCTCCCCTTCAACTCAGGTTTCTGCATTGTAATGTAGTGGTCATTTATATGGCGCCATCTCACCCTCTGCCTCAGCCATCTCTCCCTTTGCCTGTGCCATCTCACCATTTGCCTGTGCCATGTCTCTCTCTGCCTGCGCCATCTTACTCTCTGCTTGCGCCATGTTTCTCTCTGCCTGCGCCATCTCTCCCTCTGCCTGTCTCTCTCTGCCTGCGCCATCTCACCCTCTGCTTGTGACATCTTACTCTCTGCCTGCGTCATCTCACACTCTGCCTGTGCCATCTCTCTCTCTGCCTGCGCCATCTCACCCTCTGCCTCCGTCATCTCTCCCTTTGCCTGTGCCATCTCATCCTCTGCCTGTGCCATGTCTCTCTCTGCCTGCGCCATCTTACCCTCTGCTTGCGCCATCTCACTCTCTGCTTGCGCCATCTCCCCTCTGTCTGCAGCATCTCTCCCTCCGCCTGCGTCATCTCTCTCTCTGCGTGCACCATCTCACCCTCTGCCTGCGTCATCTTACCCTCTGCTTGTGCCATTTCACCCTCTGCCTACGCCATCTCTCTCTGCCTGCGCCATCTCACCCTCTGCCTGCGCCATCTCTCCCTCTGCCTGCGCCATCTTCCCTCTGCCTGCACCATCTCTCCCCTCTGCCTGCATCTTCTCCCCTTTGCCTGTACCATCTCTCCCTTGGCCTGTGCCATCTCTCCCTTTACCTGCGCCATCTCTCCCTCCACCTGCACCATCTCTCCCTCGGCCGGCGTCATCTCTCCCTCGGCCTGCGTCATCTCACCCTCTGCCTGCGCCATCTCTCCCTCTGCCTGTGCCATCTCGCCCTCTGCCTGTGCCATCTCTCTCTCTGCCTGTGCTATCTTACCCTCTGCCTGCGCCATCTCACCCTCTGCCTGTGCCATCTCACCCTCTGCCTGTGCCTTCTGTCCCTCTGCCTGCACCATTTTACCTTCTGCCTGTGCCATCTCTCCCTCTGCCTGTGCCATCTCCCCTCCGCCTGCACCATCTCTTCTCTCTGCTTGCACCATCTCCCCTCTGCTGCACCACCTCTCCCTCTGCCTGCGCAATCTCTCCCTCTGCCTGTACCATCTCTCCCTACGCCTGTGCCATTTCTACCTCTGCCTGCGCCATCTCTCCCTCTGCCTGCGCCTTCTACCAGCTGCCTGCACCATCTCTCCCTCTGCCTGCATCATCTCTCCCTCCGCCTGCACCATCTCTCCCTCCGTCTGCGCCATCTCTCTCTCTCTGCCAGTGCCATTTCACCCTCTGCCTGCGCGATGTCACCCTCTACCTGCGCCATCTCATCCTCTGCCGGTGCCATCTCTCACTCTGCCTGCCCCATCTCTCCCTCTGCCTGTGCCTTTTCCCACCTGCCTGCACCATTTCCCCTCTGCCTGCATCATCTCCCTTGTCCCACTCTGCCTGCACCATCTCCCCTCTGCCTGCACCATGTCCCCTCCGCCTGCACCATCTCACCCTCTGCTTGTACTATCTCTCCGTCTGCCTGCACCCCCTGCATCCCGCTAGTGACGTTACTGTGTGTGTACCATATCTGTGTTTGCTTCTGCTATCTGTGTGTTTGCTTGAAACATCTCACCCTCTCTTTGCACTATCTTTTTCCTGACTGCACCAACAGTCTTTCTGCTTGCTGCTCTGTACCATCTATCCTCTGTCTGTACCAGTTTAGTCTCTGCCTGCATTATTTTATTTTCTGTCCATACCATCCTTCTTCTTTTGTCCGCACCCTCTGCCTGTACTCTCTCATGTACATCTGTAGAGGTCTTTTATGATATGGCTGCTGTTGTGTATTAGAAAGCACAACCTTGTTAAATCTTTTGTTTCTCTGTGTGTAGTTTTGCACCCTCTGCTTGTCTTCACTATCTCCCCCTCTGTGTGCTCCAATTTGCCTCTGCATGTAGCATTTGTCTCACTGTTTCCAGCATTTCTTCTCTGTTGTCCCATTTTATCCTGTGTGTGTACCATGTCTGTGTTTGCTTGCACTGTGTGTCTACTTGAAAAATCTCACCCTTTCTCTGCAACATCTTTTTTTGACTACACCAACAGTCTCTCTGCAGCTGGGCACCATCTATCCTCTGCATGTACCAGTTTAGTCTGTGCTTGCATTATCTTATTTTCTGAGTATACCATCCGTCTTCTTTTGTCTGCACCGTCTGCCTGCACCTTCTCATGTACATCTGTAGAGGACTATTATGATATGGCTGCTGGTGTGTATTAGACAGTGCTATCATGTTAAATCTTTTCTTTCTCTGGCTGTAGTTTCGCACCCTCGGCTTGTACTGTTTTATCTTTGTCTTAACTATCTCTCCCTCTGGGTGCTGCAATTTGTTTCTGCATGTAGGATTTGTTTCACTGTTTCCAGCATTTTTTCTCTGTTGTACCATTTTATCCCCTGTGTGTACCTTGTCTGTGTCTGCTTGCACTATGTGTTTGTCTGCTTGAAGCATCTCACCCTCTCTCTGCACCATCTTTTTTGTGAGAACATCATATGTCCCTGTGCCTGCAGCCCTTTACCATCTATTCTCTGCATGTACCAGTTTAGTGTCTGCCTGCATTTTCTTATTTTCTGTCTTTACCATCCCTCTTCTCTTGTCTGCACCCCTCTGCCTGTACCCTCTCATGTACATCTGCAGAGGCCTATTATGATATGGCTGCTGGTGTGTATTAAAAAGCACGGCCTTGTTAAATCTTTTCCTTCTCTGACTGTAGTTTCACACTCTGTGCTTGTGCCATTTTATGTCTGTGTTCACTATCTCCTCTCTGTGTGCTCCAATTTGCCTCTGCATGTAGCATTTGTGTCACTGTTTCCAGCATTTCTACTGTGCTGTACCATTTTATCTTCTGTGTGTACCATGTCTGTGTCTGCTTGCACTATCTGTGTTTCTGCTTGAAACATCTCACCCTCTCTCTGTACTATCCTTTTTCTGACTACACCATCTGTCCCTGTGCCTGCAGCCCTGTACCATGTATCCTCTGCCTATAGTGGTTTAGTCTATGGATGAATTATCTTATTTTCTGTCTATGCCATCCCTCTCTCACTGGCTGCATCCTCTGCCTACACCTTCTCATTTACATCTGCAGAGGCCTATTATGATATGGCTGCAGGTGTGTATTTGACAGTGCCATCATGTTAAATCTTTCCTGTCTTTGTGCCTGTAGTATTGCACCCTCTGCTTGTATAATTTTATCTCTGTTTGTACTTTCTTTCCCTTTGTGTTGTACATCTCCTAAATCATGAAGTGATTCATGAATTAGTAGATGTAGTTGTACAAAGTTCTATGCAGCATGTGTCTTAGGCCTTTTAATTTCCAAATTGTAATTATGTTGTGCAAATTAGATACTGGGTGTGCTGTACCCTGAAATACCATTCTCAGCTAATTACCCGATAATGTTGAAACACTACTGCACTGCTATAAACTCAAAAACAGCACTCACTGCTTGATTTCCAACTCTGGTCAGACATAGTTGCTGTGCTTTAAACTTACTTATGAAGTAAACCAGTGTTTATATCATTTAGTGATTCTAATTGCTATGTAGTATGTTAGTAGTGGTCTATAACATGTTAATTTTTCTTCACAACAGATTATAATTATCTACAGAAAGAAAAAGCAATATGCCTACTAAGAATGCAAAAAGAAGAAAATATAAACAGGCTTTATTCTCCAAGAAAACACAATTAGGAGAATTATCCAAAAAACAATGTTCAGAGAAAAAGAAGAATGCCCCTGGTAAGCCAACTAAGGATTTTATAAGGAAATTAACCCAATGTAAAAAAAAGTGTGGATAATGTGCAAAAGAAAAAAAATTAATCTGTAACTACAAAGAAAAAGCAGAGCCCCCCAAAAAATGTTGGAAATGTACATGGAGATGAAATGGTCTATAGTAATAGACGCAAAAATCAGTTAATTGGCATTCGTAGGCAAATGTTTTAAAACAGAGTTGTTTTAAATTTATTAAAAAATGTAAAGAATTGTAAAAGGAAAACAGCTTTTTACAAGAAAAAGAAAAGTATAGAGAGGATAGTTGATCAGGCTTGTGAAATGAAAATTGTTTTATATATTTTAGTAATCAATAGAATTCGTACACTAGACAAGGCAATCAATGTTTTGAAAGCAAAAAGTAAGTGGAAAAGAGTAATGAATAGGACTAATTTTTGTGATGTTTTTTTCTGGAGAATGGAAGCATAGTTCAAGTTGTGAGCCATTTTTTAATGAATAGACTTACTTTCAGACTAATGATTTGTTGCATGCAGTTGACATCAGTGGTCGAGCATATGAGGTGAAGGACAGTTGTCCGATTGAAAAAGAGAAAATTGTGCCTAGAAATGCAGAAGAGGTGTTAGCTGATGAAGTTTTAGGGAGACGTCCTAAGGCTCCGGTGTACACTTGGAATTGTAGTAGTATTTGTAGTGTGCGACAGGATTCAATTGATTTGTTTCGCAATTTCTTACGTAAATATACTAAGAAAAGTCTTAAACAAAAGTTTAAGATGTTGCAAGAATTAGATCCTTGCAGACTGAGAAAAAAAACAGGTTTGCAAGGGCATTCACTGGCTTGTCTTTCTAGAAAAGTATGTCAGAGTGTTTTTCACCATTTTAGGATGTTAGCAGTGCATCATACTGAAGTGACAAAAATTAGTGGGAAGGTTGTATTATGCAAAAAGTCCAGCTCTTAAGCTAAAACAGTTAAACAGTGCTCTTTTGCATGGATGTGTATTAGATGTAAAGCACATTTGTGAAGAAATTGAGTTTAGGTATTTTGGTGAAAAAGAGGACAGTGCAGAAACTGATACAGTAATTGAAGGCAATGTGGATGAAAATATACAGAATTTTAGTACAGATAATTTTGATCAAGAAATTACAAAGTTTAAGGTCATTTCAAGTGAAAGGCCAACTTTTTGTTGTGTGTGTTGTCGACGAACTCATTATAAGAATCAGACTAGGTTAGTTGATTTATATGTAAAAAGTGAAAAGGAAAATAATAATGACTGGAAGGATTTTGCAACCTATTTGTTGGTAGAGAATTGTTTTGATTTGTGTTCTGATCAACGTATTTGTAAATATTGTTATACTAAATTAAATGATAACAAAATGCCTGCTAGAGCTGTACATAATAATCTTGAGTTGATAAAGATTCCTTCTGAATTGATGGATTTAAATACCTATGAGTCTATTTTGATTCAATGTGTGTGTCATGATCATGGTTATGAGTGCGCCGCTGTCCGCGAAATGTGTGACATTCGGCAGTCCTCCAGGATAGAACTACATTTCCCGGCATGCTAAGCGGCTACGCAACGCAACAACGTTAGCCACGCAATCCCCGGAACTAAAGCTTCATGGCGTCTGCTGGCGGTGCCGATAATTCTTGCCGAGAGGGGATTGAGGTTTGTAGAGAGCGGTTAAGCGGCACAACAGTGAGTAATCATACTGTGTGGACATTGGTGGAGAGACACCCGGCTTGGTGGCAGGTTTGGTTCGAGTGTTGGTGTATTGGAGATACACGCCGCGGTGTATATTACTGTCTCTCTGTTGCATGTCATACGGAGGATCCGAAGTTTGTTTTCCCGGTTGGAGGAGAAGTGCAGCTGCATTCTCCTGCAGGAAAAATCTCTAGTTACCGGAGTGTGCATAATTGGAGTAGATCAAGTAACAGTGGAATATTTTGAGTATGTCAACTCGTTCTACTGATCAAAGCAGTTTCGGCTCAAACTGCTAGAAGTACACCCCTTACTGAATACTACGAAGGGATTGTAAAGACTCAATATTTCACATAGACTGTAAAGCAATTATTTCAAGGGAAGAAAAGAAAAGAGGGTGAAGTAACCTACTGTGTTTGCATTTCTTTTGTCTTCCGACAACATTTTCTTCGTTATATTTTTCTTCAATGCAGGAGAGAAAATACAGGGGGGTACCTAATCAGAGGGAAATGTGCAGCCCAAAGTAGAACACAGAACTAAAGTGGTATGTAAGGTATTGGAGTAAATGTGTATGCAACCTGTGAAGAATATAGCATCACCTTATAGTGTTCATTGTTCTTTTCTAGTTGGTTGCCATCTCTGGTAGTACTCTAAGCCTCTCTCAATGTACAAAGATTTTCCTTTTCAGGTAGGGATGATTACACACTGGTGATTTGGGTACAGTCATTGTTGAGCGAAGGAATCTAGCGAGAGATAAAGAGAGGGGGGGTTTCGTTCTAAACAAATTGTCTTTGTTATTTCAGATCTCCCTCCCCGCTGTCCCCTTCCTTTCCCGCGCTCACGGAACTATTCTGTTAGTCTGTGTTTAACCCATCAGGCTTCGGGATTGTTGTGTGGGTGTTGGTATAGGTCTTTCGACACAGCCCCGAGGAGTATTGAGTCGGTGCCTGACAGAATTATCGGCCCAAGAAAACGGTCCTCCTCTTGGCTGTGTTGAACAAGAATGGCCACGCTTGATGACGTACTGGCAGCCCTGGCTTTAGTTCAAACAGAGCTGGCAGCCTCCAAAAGAGAAGTGGCGGCTTCCAGAACTGAGAACGTGCAATTACGTGCCAGAATGGATTGCTTGCAGGGGAATCCTTTTGATGCTGGGGCTAGCGCGGCACCTACCACCTCTTTAGTTGTAGAAATGCCAACACAAATACCACTAGCTCCCCCTGAACGGTGTTATCGGGACAACAAAAAAGTCCAAGTGTTCATGACACAAGTGCTTTTACATTTCATATGTAAACCAAAGATGTTTTCATCCAATCAGGCACGGGTGGCTTTTCTAATTTCCTACCTTGGGGGGGAAGCTGCGCAGTGGGCGGTCCCGGTGGTTAGAAGAGACGACCCCTTGCTTTACGATTGGGATTAATTCAGAGTAGAGTTCGAAAAAACATTTGACTGCAGAGCTGAGACGTTTTCGGCTGACAGAGAGCTGTTGATCCTTAAGCAGGGTAACACGGATTTAGTGACTTATTTGAATAATTTCCGTCGCCTGGTTGCGGAAACCGATTGGCCCGAGGTTAAACAATCAGCATTATTCTATCAAGGCCTGAACGATGAAATGAAGGATGTGCTGGCACACATCAATCTGCAACCCGTACCTGTTCTGCCCTTATAGAACTCGCTCTAAGCCTGGACCATCGGATCAGAGAGCGAAAAGGTGAACTAAGAAAGAAAGAGCCAATAGTGGTGGCTCATGATCGAGGAGGAGGAGGAGAAAAAACCACCTCGTCACAAGACGCTATGGAGATAGGTGCAGTCCGAGCTTCTTTAACCCTCAGCGAAAAGGAACATCGCCGGAAAAATGGCCTCTGTTTATACTGTGGGGCACTACCTACGGGAATGCCCGGTGAAACCTAAGACCGGAAGATATAGGACCAGTCAAGCCGCTGCCAGAGCTTCGGACAAGAAGACGGAAAACTCTAGTGCTTGAGAGTGGAAGAAGGGGAACCCTCAAGCCGAACTATCATCCCTTCAGTTACGCCTGGTGGTGACCAGGAAAGGAATCATGTGTTTTTGACCATGTCTTTGGTTGTGGAAACAGGAGAAAAAGAAGTCAATGCTATGGTGGACTCTGGGGCCACGGGTTGTTTTATTGACTATGCAGAAGTTGAAAGACTGGGAATACGGCTTAGCTCCAAAAAACAACCTGAAACGGTATATGCTGTAGACGGTAGTGAATTGATAGCAGGACCCATCAAATACCATACTCCTGAATATCCATTTATGTACGATGGCACCCACCAGGAGATGATTTTGTTTAATGTGATCCAAGCCCCACAATACGGCATCATCTTGGGGCTTCCCTGGCTCCAAAAGGATGAACCATATATACATTGGACTTCGAAGAAGATCAGTTTTGTCTCAGAGTTTTGCAAAGAACATTGCTTAGCGGTAACAGAATGCCCATCTCGGACCTTGGCGTTGTTACATAGTATCACCACTGCCGCAGAAAAAGAGGTGGCGTTGCCTTCATGTTATTCGGCCTTTGAGAAGGTGTTCAGTGAAGACCAAGCCGAGGCGCTTCCGCCTCATAGAGCCTTCGATTGTCGTATTGACCTTGTTCCAGGATCAGTAGTACCAAATGGTAGGCTCTACGCTCTTACTGTACCTGAAAATGAGTATTTACAAGCTTATTTGGACAAATACCTGGCTATCGGGTACATCCGACCTTCGAGGTCACCGGCGTCATCGCCTTTGTTTTTCATCCCTAAGGCGAACGGAGAGAAGAGGTGTTGCATTGACTATCGTGCCCTCAATTCCATCACAATAAAAAGTCAATATCCTCTGCCATTGATCCCTGTCTTACTCGAACAAGTCAGAGCAGCTACAATATATACTAAGCTTGATCTGCGAGGCGCATACCATCTGGTTCGTATAAGAAGGGGTGACGAATGGAAGACGGCCTTCAAAACGCGGTATGGGCTCTTTGAATACCTTGTGATGCCCTTCGGGCTTTGTAATGCCCACGCCGCATTTCAATACTTTTTGAATGAGGTACTAAGGGAATTTCTGGATCATTTTGTAGTCGTCTACATCGACAACATCCTGGTGTACTCTAACTCCACGGATGAACATCGAATACATGTGAGCAAGGTGTTAGAGGTCTTGATGTATCATCGTCTTTATTGTAAAATCACAAAATGTGAATTTCATGTGACCACTGTAGAATTCCTGGGGGTAATGCTTACTCCCTTAGGTCAGGTCATGGCAGAAAGGAAAGTTAAAGCTATAAAAGATTGGCCTCGTCCATGTACTGTTAAAGACAATCAGTGTCTATTGGGGTTTGCCAACTTTTATAGACGCTTTATTGGTGGATTCCCTGCCTTGGTGACCCCCTTAACCCGTCTTACAAGAAAGAATGTTCCGTTTCTTTGGGATGCAGAAACTCAAAGGGCATTCGATGGATTGAAAGATGCCTTTACCAAAGCTCCTGTCTTAACTCATGCCAACCCGGAATTGCCCTTTGTGGTAGAAGCAGATGCGTCGGAAGTAGCGTTAGGGGCTGTTCTGTCTCAAAGACACGAAACCACCGGAATCCTACACCCTATCACCTTCATGTCAAGGAAACTCAGTCCCGCAGAAATAAATTACACCATAGCGGAAAAAGAGTTGCTGGCGATCAGAGATGCGTTTTTGGAGTGGAGACATTGGTTGTTGGGAACAGTTCATCAGGTTACGGTCTATACCGACCATCGGAACCTACAATTCATAAGAGCAACCCGTCATCTCACCCCCAGACAGTTACGCTGGATGCTGTTTTTTGAGGAATACAGATTTATTGTCACTTATAGGCCCGGAATTAACAAGAAGGCGGACGCATTAACCCGTCAAGAAAACCCCGTGATGCATACCGTAACCCCAAACAGATCCATCATCGATCCCGCTAAGGTGGTGTGTGTTACCCAATCAGGAGACTTTTTGCACGCAGTGCGTTCAGGGATACAGTCCTGCGTTTGGAGAACTTGGCTTCGCCACCATCCTGGGTGGAGAATGAAACAGGGAGTGGCCATGAAGGGAACACGAGTGCTGGTGCCCACCAAAACTTTGCAAAAAACAGTGTTTAAATGGTGCCACAAAACGCCTAGTGCAGGCCATATGGGACAGGCAAAGACTCTTGAAAAGGCTTTAACCCCTTTACTGCTAAGGCATTATTCTTCTTCTCATATAATTTCCATTGAAATCAATGGAAAGTCCATGACGAGTTACCCTTGTCATTAGCGGCGAAGAGGTTAAGGCAATTCTGGTGGCCTTCCATTCGCGTGGATTTAAGCCATTGGGGAAAACTGTGTGTGCAGTGTGCCAGAATGAAATCAGACCGTCAGCAACCCCAGGGGTATTTACAACCATTACCCACTCCTGAAGTACCATAGGAGAGTTTCTTTGTGGATTTTATCGTTGGACTCCCTAAGGATCAAGGCAAAACAGCCATCTTGGTCGTTGTGGATTATCTTACAAAGATGGGACATTTTATTGCTTGTGATCAGGTTCCTACAGCGGGTCAATTAGCTCACCTTCTATTGCTGCATGTGGTGAGGTTGCACGGTCTCCCTAGGGTGATAGTGTCGGACAGAGGGGCCCAATTCACTGCTCGCTTTTGGAAAGTATGGTGTTCGGCACTACACATATCCTCTTCTCTATCCACTAGTTTCCACCCACAGTCCGATGGCCAAATGGAGAGACTTAACCAATCACTAAAACAATATCTCCGTTGCTATGTTCAGGCAGATACAGATTCCTGGGTGGATTGGTTAGGGTGGCGGAACTGGCTTATAATAGCACACAACACTCTTCTACTGGTCATTCCCATTTTTTCAGTTCATATGGTCATCATCCTAGGCTTAATCCCTTGGTGCTCCCAAGTGACACTGTTCGACTGCTAGACGTCAAAGCAAGATTGATGCGCATTCGCAAGATCCTTCTGGCGACGCGTAAGAATCTTGTTCGGGCCAAGGTAAGGTACAAAGCGCAGGCGGACAAACATCGTAGGCTGAGCCCTGTGTACAAAAAGGGCGACCTAGTATGGTTGTCCACTAAACACATTAGATTCCGGAAACATAGTGTGTTTTATCCCAGGTACATTGGTCCCTATCGGGTGGCAAAACGGGTAAACCCTGTGGCTGTGAAATTACGGTTGCCTGCTCATTTCAGAATCCACCCTGTGTTTCATGTGTCCCTGCTGAAACCTTCTCGTGTTCCTGTTAGTCGTGCTCCTTTGCCTGTTTGAGTGCAACATGACCAGGAATATGAGGTTCTGAGGGTTCTTGACTCCAGGAGGGTGAGGGGGAGACTCCAATACCTGCTTTCATGGAAAAGTTATGGTCCCGAAGAGAACTCTTGGGAACCGGCGGGTTCGGTGCACGCACCCCGACTTGTGTCCCGGTTCCACAGACTGCATCCGGATCCACCTGCTCCTTGACAGCGTCCCTTGTAAGGGGGGATGTACTGTCATGATCATGGTTATGAGTGCGCCGCTGTCCGCGAAATGCGTGACATTCGGCAGTCCTCCAGGATAGAACTACGTTTCCCGGCATGCTAAGCGGCTACGCAACGCAACGACGTTAGCCACGCAATCCCCGGAACTAAAGCTTCATGGCGTCTGCTGGCGGTGCCGATAATTCTTGCCGAGAGGGGATTGAGGTTTGTAGAGAGCGGTTAAGCGGCACAACAGTGAGTAATCATACTGTCTGGACATTGGTGCAGAGACACCCGGCTTGGTGGCAGGTTTGGTTCGAGTGTTGCCGTATTGGAGATACACGCGGCGGTGTGTATTACTGTCTCTCTGTTGCATGTCATACGGAGGATCTGAAGTTTGTTTTCCCAGTTGGAGGAGAAGTGCGGCTGCTTTCTCCTGCAGGAAAAATCTCTAGTTACCGGAGTGTGCATAATTGGAGTAGATCAATTAACAGTGGAATATTTTGAGTATATCAACTCGTTCTACTGATCAAAGCAGTTTGGGCTCAAACTGCTAGAAGTACACCCCTTACTGAATACTACGAAGGGATTGTAAAGACTCAATATTTCACATAGACTGTAAAGCAATTATTTCAAGGGAAGAAAAGAAAAGAGGGTGAAGTAACCTACTGTGTTTGCATTTCTTTTGTCTTCCGACAACATTTTCTTCGTTATATTTTTCTTCAATGCCGGAGAGAAAATACAGGGGGGTACCTAATCAGAGGGAAATGTGCAGCCCAAAGTAGAACACAGAACTAAAGTGGTATGTAAGGTATTGGAGTAAATGTGTATGCTACCTGTGAAGAATATAGCATCACCTTATAGTTTTCATTGTTCTTTTCTAGTTGGTTGCCATCTCTGGTAGTACTCTAAGCCTCTCTCTCCTGTACAAAGACTTCCAATTTTCCTTTTCAGGTAGGGATGATTACACACTGGTGATTTGGGTACAGTCATTGTTGAGCGAAGGAATCTAGCGAGAGATAAAGAGAGGGGGGTTTTGTTCTAAACAAATTGTCTTTGTCATTTCAGATCTCCCTCCCCGCTGTCCCCTTCCTTTCCCGCGCTCACGGAACTGTTCGGTTAGTCTGTGTTTAACCCATCAGGCTTCGGGATTGTTGCGTGGGTGTTGGTATAGGTCTTTCGACACAGCCCCGAGGAGTATTGAGTCGGTGCCTGACAGTGTGCATCCATTTCAGGCTATTGTTCGCATGGAGCCTAAGACAGGGAAATTGCCTCCTTCAGATTTACAGAGAGGATAAAAGGGAAGAGTTGTTAATTTGCCTCTAGATTTAAAGAACAATATTGACACAATTGGTGTGGAAAAAGTGGAAGTTATTCTAGTTAATAGTGTTCCTACAAAGAGTAAGAAAATCTGGCAAGAATTAGTGGATGTTAGGAAAGTGAAAAAGGCAACGTTGTATCTGGTAAAAAACAATCAGTACTATAAAAATGTATATGTAGGAGAAGAGGAAACAACTGTAGAAGAGGACAGTGATTTGTCAGCTGGGCAAATTGAAAAAGTGGATGTGTTCAGAAGTGAACAAATGTTTGAACATTATAGTGTTCATCCTCTGCATTCCAAAGAATTAATGGGGAATGCTATTGAGTTATTCCAAATGAAAGGAGCAAAAGGAAGTCCCATAAGTGAATGGGAAGAAAGCTTGGAAGCTGGTTGTTTTCCTCAGTTATTTCCAACAGGTCTAGGTGGAAGATATGATGACCGACTTGTGCAAATTCCTGCATCTGGGTACCGGACATTAAGATTATATGCAGAAGATCCAAGGTTTCGCCAATGCATTCCATATTTATTTCATATTCTGTTTGAGAGTGACTTGTCTGGACTTTCTTCTGCAGTGAACCATATACTAAAAAGTGGAGTACATCTGCAAAATGTTTCGGCAAGGGACTTTATGGATAAAGTCCAACAGAAAGACACTGTTTTGGAATCTCAGCTAATTAATCTCATGGCTTGTCAGCGGGGTACTAACAAGTATTGGTACGGTCGTCATGGGGAATTGAAAAGTATGCTAAGAAACTCAGGAACTCCTACATGGTTCCTAACTATTAGCTGTGCTGAGAATGCTTGGGAAGACTTACTTCAATTTCTTCAAGAGGCAAATGCAAACATAGAAAATATAGAATACAAGACACCTGGAGAACTGTGCTCTTTGGATCCAGTTAATGTATGCAGGTATTTCAATAATAGATTTTAAGCTATGATGTCTTTTATCACAAACAAAAAAAATCCTCCTCTTGAAGAGGTTTTGGATTTCTTTTGGAGAAAGGAGTATCAAGCAAGAGGTGTTCCTCACATACATATGTTGTTATGGATCAAAGATGCACCAAAATTTGGAACAGATTCAGATGACACAGTGATGAGTTTTATGGAACAGTATTCTACATGTGCTGTTCCGAAATGTACAGAACAAAACAATTTAAGACATCAAGTCTTACGGTTTCAAACCCATCGTTGTGGAAAATACTGTCGTCGAAAGTTCAAATCTAAGGACAAGTTCTACACAAAATGTCGTTTTGAATTTCCACGACCAGTATTATCAAAAGGAAGAGTAAACAATTTCATGTCATCTTTGCGACATACTGTTACAAGAAAATCACGAAAAATACCTACAACTTAAGAAGAAATGAAGAGTCCAAATACATAAATGACTATAACCCAGTCATTTTGTCCATGTGGAATGCTAACATGGATATTCAATATGTTGCAGACAACTCCATTGCTGTGGCTCGATATGTAACGTCCTACATTACAAAATCTGAGAAGACAGAACTAAAGGAAATGTGGGAGGAAATTTCTCAGGAAAAGAGCCTACGTAGGAAATTGTACAGCTACAGTTTGAAGATGTTGCCTCATTGAGAAATTGTAGCATATGAATGTTCAGAACGGTTATCATCTGCAAGTCTATATGCCAAATCTAGAACAATCATTTGGGTGAGTCTAGGTCTTGCTGCAACACGAAACCGAGTTTTGAAATCTGTACAAAAAATGTACTATTTAGCAGAGAAAGAACCAAACAGTACAGATATTTTGAAGACAAATATGTTGGATACATACTATCCAAATAGAAGTAATCATCTTGAGAACGTTTGTCTCTATGAAGTACTGCAAAGCTATACTTTTAAGAGAAATATTACAGAATATATCAATAAAGGAGTATATGCTTTGGTTGGATATGAAGGATGTCTGGTGAAACAAAGAAAAGGACATTTGATTAATCATCGAAAACTGAGTTGCGAAACTCCTGACAAAAGGGAATTTTACTATTTAGCTCTTTTGCAACTCTTTAAGCCATGGCGTACAGAAGAGGAACTACTTGGAGATTTTCTCAGTTATGAAGATTCATTCAATGCAACCAAAAATAATATAGAATGTCCTGTTTTTACTAATTATCTGAAAATATTGAACGACGAAATACAGCAAGAAGCTACAATTGCAGCAGAGATTGCTAGAGACAGCTCTCAAGATAGTCAGAGTTCTGCTTCGTTGAGTCAGGATCGCCTAGGAGGACCAATTATCCAAAATGAAGCAGCCACTGCCATGGATGAGGTGGAAAGAGCAATGGATCAAGCTCAGGAGGATGTAATTAACTCATTGGAGAAACAACTAAATGTTGACAAAAACAAATATATGACGAAGTGACAGAGCAGATTGAGCATGGTTTATGTCATGAGAAAAAAGAGTGCTCATGTACGTCATTTAAAACTGTCCAACTGTACGTGAGTGGAGAAGCCGGAACTAGAAAAAGTTTTCTAATTAAAGGAAGTGCAACTTATCTACAGAAAAGAACTGAGTCATCGCTCTCTTGTGTTGTTACCGCTCCAACTGGGTTGGCAGCACATAACATTAAAGGGATTAGTTTACATCGTTTATTGATGCTGCCAGTAGAGCATGACAATAAATTAGAATACCGCAAGTTATCTGGAGAAGCTTGTTGTGAAGTTTCTAGAGTCCTGAAAAAAATGAAACTTCTCATTATTGATGAGATAAGCATGGTATCAAATGTAATGCTTGCTTTTGTGCATTTAAGAATGCAACAAATTCTTAAAACAGAGTATGATGTGTTATTTGGAGGCAAACACATCATTGTTTTTGGAGATCTACTACAGCTAACTCCTGTGAAAGGACAACCAGTGTTTGAAATGCTTACACATGAAGATACCAGGAAGTGCCCAGGAAGCATTGGAAATGTTAATATATGGTTATATTTCAAATATACAGAACTCCTTCAAAATATGCGACAGGCAAAGGATGAGGATTATAATAGAATTCTTCAAGATATAAGAATTGGAAAATTAAGTGAACATGGCAAAGAAGCTTTACAGGCACGATTACTTTCAAATTTGTTTCCAAACGAAAATATTCTCCCAGAGAATATTTATAGAAAAATTTCTGAAAATAAATCAGTGATGTGCTTTATGCCAACTCTGCAAGAATGTTCAATCTTTAACAAAAAAATGTTAAAGTTAGAAAATCAAGAAATTATAAAACTGGAAGCTATTGATAGAATAGAGTATGAAGGAGCTACTATTATTTTGTCAGAAAAGTTGAAGTCAAAATTGGATTCTTTAGAGAAGACAATATCTAAAACTGCTGGTTTTGAAAAGAGTCTATATGCATGTTTAAATTGTTGTATAATTTTACGACGGAATTTACATGTGGAAAGAGGTCTAGTAAATGGAGCAAAGGGTCATGTTGTTGATTTTGTGAATTACCGAAATAGAGATGAAATTGAATTTTTGAAAATCAAATTTGATGAAATTGAAGAAGTACAACAAGTGAATCGTTGGTCTGCTCGGTTTTTGCTTGTCAAAGATTTAAATGTCCGCCGAAAACAGTTTCCTGTTTGTTTGGCATATGCATTCATAAATCTCAAGGTTTAAGTGTAGATAGTGCTTTGGTGAATATTGGAAGTTCTGTGTTCAAAGAGGGTATGGCTTATGTTGCTTTATCTCGAGTCAGAACTTTATCTGGATTATACTTGATTGATTTTGATGAGGGAAAGATTAGTGCAGATCTAAATTGTGTAAAAGAATATAATTGGTTAAGAAGAGAATATGCTCCAAATTTACCTCAATATCCTTTATTTGAAAAGCGTGTGGACGGTCGAAAAAGAAGATATGAGAAAAATTGTAGCGAGGTTGTAGCGAAAAGAAAAAAACTAGATGAACCAGTAATTGTAAGCAGTAAGGAAAAGGATTCTGTTGAAGATGTTGTTGGATTTCAGTTTGAAAACAGTTCTGGTGTCAACTGCTATGCTAATGTAGTGGTTAATGTTGTTTTTTTTTCTCCAAACTTTACAACAACAGATTGCTGAAAATCGGGATCAAAGATTTTGTTGTTTATTGAATTCTATAAAACAAAGGGGTAGGAGTAGGGCCTGAGGGATTTTAAAGACCAAACAAAGACACATTCCCTAACTAAGTACAGAAAAACAAACAGTGTCAGAGGGTCTACAGAGTCTATGTGTGGTTCATTGAACTAACAGAACAGTGTAAACTCATCTAACAGTGATAGAGAATATTGGTGGATACCAGTAAGCACTCACAGGATATCCATCAGTCACCACACGGAACCACCCTTCATCATTTGGCATTCCTGTTGGCCACAAAAAGTTTTTTGGTACACCACTGGCTCAAAGAGGGGGGTCAGTTGGTATAACCTCCCAAAGAGGCAGGTGATGGCCAATAGTGGTAGAGTGTTACAAACTACCCATCAATTTAGTTAGTGGGTGACTGATTTGCAGTTCTGTGAAAAAAGGGTGTGTGAAAAAAGTGAGTGAAAATATGTAAAATTGGGTGAGGGAGCAGAAATAAGACAACTTTATTAGGTTCTATGCTCACTCCGCCAATATTAAAAAGCAGCATAGGTAGATTTAACAAATATCTACTCTGATATCGAAATGGTCAACATGTTTCAGCAATTTACTCAGGACTATAGAGTCCATTGCTTTCATCAGGACCGGTGTATGTTATAATGCTACTGCAAATAGTGAGGTGATAGATAAAAACAGTGACTGAATATTGGCATTGCTGCAACATGAAAAAAGATCACCTGGTGTTCTAGGTGTATTCCTTTGTTTGCAGAGAATATATTCGTCACATTACAGTTGGAGCAAATGGCTCCACCCCGCCTGGCCACGGCTCAGGACACAAGGGAAGCACCGCTCTCTCCGTCGGTACTCCAACACCTCCCTCTGAGCCGATTGGGGAGGTTTATTGAATTCTGTCTTTGAGAAATGTAGTAGTGATAAAACAAAAATGGAAAGTGTTTCTGATATTCAAAATATTTTAGACATATGTTCTGGTCTAAATCAATTTTCACGGAATAGTCAGCAAGATTGTCAGGAATTTCTAATATATATGCTTGTTGTATTGCAAGATGAAGGTATAGATATTGAAAATCTTTTTGGCCTTTCTTATAAATGGGAACATGACTGTCACAATTGTTCCTTTTCAAGTAGTACTACAATAGACACTGAAAGATTTATATATTTGACTTTACCAGACTGCTAATCAGTGTCTTTTATTAATCTAGTTAGAGAAGCAAATCAAAACATGGTCTGTACCCAATGTAACTCTGAAATGCTATCAACATTATTTATACAAAGATATGGACAGTATGTAATTTTAATGTTCCAACGATGTAGACCTGATGGAACAAAATTGACAACTCTAATTAAAAAATGTGTGGTTTCTCAATTATCAATTTCAGGAAGAACTTTCGTAACTGCAGCAATTATTTTTCATGATGGTCCTTCTACAACATCAGGACATTATACAGCTTATTTAAAATGTCAAAAAGGCTGGACTCATTGTAATGATACTCATTTAACTTTCAAACAACGTTTGCCTTTTGACTTACAAAATTCTTACCTAGTGTTTTTACAACCCAAATTTTAGGGAAAATAATTGGCCTAGGAAGATTAGTGCTGTTAATAAAAGTTAGTCTACTGTTAAGAATTACTTTGTGAGTGAGGGTGATCAAGATTAAAAAAAACTTGTAGTTGTCATAGAGGTAGTATAAGTGTATCACATAGTGAGTGATATCAGCATTACAGGAAATGTTGATCATGAGTGAGCCAGAGGTGTTTTAGACTAGTTATAATTGTTGTAGATGTTGTTGACATTTTTGATTCTCTTAAAGAAGTTTATTTTAATGGTATACAGCTGCTTTGTAAGATAAAGGATGAGCAGAGTGTCCTCAGCATACCACATGATGTTGAGATTCTGATAGCTTACTGGCTGTTTAAGGTTCTATGTACATGATAAATAGCATTGGGTGGAGATATAACTATTGTTAGATGATAGGAAAGACGTTGGAGCTTTTGATTCAGAAGGTCGCGAAATGGAAGTTTAAGAGTACTATTAAGTAATTTCCAAACAAAGGACTTACCATATACTATTTGGCCATGTGGAATAGCATATCAATCAAAAATGAGTATTTCGGGTAATTGTTGTTAATATATGTTTCTACATAACTTTATTTTGAGAGTATAAAAAAGAAGTAATAATGTTTTATTAGTTTGTGATTGTTGTTATTTACGTAAAAAATTATTGTTTGGTAGAAAACATTTAAGATATGTTTTTTCTAATTTTTACATTATTTATTGAAACGTTGTATAGGTTTTTTAAACACAATTTTTTGATTGTGTTTTTTTTGCCCGCTGTCATATGATGAGTAGTATTGAACTCACTGTTTTTAGTGAAATTCAATATATTCTGAGAACAGTAAAATAAAACATATAACATATTGTACAAGTTATTTTGTATTTTGTATTGTGAAATATATAATATAACTCAATTGTTTATTCTCTTCCACAGATTTTACATTTATTAGGTAAGTACGACAATCAAAAAATACTTTTTCATCACTTTTTTACTTCTCTTTCTCTCCACCCTTTCTTTAGTTTCTCGCTTACTCCTTTACCTTTCCTCGTCTTACTTTTCTTCCCTCATTCTACTTACTCCCTTTCATTCACCTTTAGTACTCTTCCTACACCCTCACTCATCTTGTCCAACTCTCTCATTCCCCTGCCTATCCCTCACTTGTTTTTTATCTTCCTCGATCACTACCCTTTGTCTTGCTGTATCGATCAGTCTCTTTTCACTGTCCCCTTACTCTCCACATCATCCCTGAGTGACCTTCACTCACTTCATTCTTTCACTTCATCACTGCCTTTCGTTTACTCCCCTTTCTTCCGCCCATCTGTAAATCTGTTCCTCTGTGTCAGTCACTATAACTGATTTAGTACCTCACAGTCTGTCACTCTTCCTCTGTTTCTCTCTTTTACTGTCTGCCTCTCTCTCCACCAGTCTTCCTTTTCTTTTCTCTCTCTTTCCATAAATCCTCTGTCTCTCACTTACTTCTTATTCCTTTCTCAATATGCTTGTTTTTCCATCACTCCCCTTCCCTCACCTTTATATCCCTTCCCTCACTGTCACTCTCTCCCTCTGTCTCACTCAGTCTAACCGCTTCATTTCCTGTCAGTCACTCGTTCTCTCTCAGTTACTCTCTCACTCTCTCCCTCTGTGTTTCTCCCTCTCCCTTTCTTTCTTTCTCTTTTTTTTTCACTTCTGCTTACTTTTGTATTATGAAATATATATTATAATTCAAATGTTTCTTGTCTTTCACACATACTATATTTGCATACGAATATTCTATTAAATTGTCATTATTTATAAGGTAATTATGAGAAACAGAAAATATTTTTACTTCATTCTCTCACTTGTCTTTCTCTCTTTCCCATTCTTTAATGTCTCTCTTACCCCCTTCCTCTACTCATCTTAGTCTCCTTTTCTCATTCTCATTACTGCTCTTCATTCACTTTTACAGTATTTCTGTCACTATCAGTACTCTCCCTTCATCCTCACTCACCTTGTCCAACTCCCTCTTTCCCCTGTCTGTCTCTCATTTCTGTTTCCTATTTTCCTCTATCACTACCCTCGTGTTGCTGTATTGCTTAGTGTCTTCTCACTCACCCCTTACTCTCTTTCAATAACATCATCCCTCATTCACCTTCACTTACTCCCCTTCAGTCACTCCCTCGCTCCCTTTTGCTCACTCCCCTTCCTTTCTACCCTCCCTCACTCCCCTTTCCTCCATCTGTCTCTAAGTCTCTTCCTGTGTCTCAGTCACTATAACTGCCTCACTCCCTCACAGTCTCTCATTCTCCCTCTCTTTCTCTCTCTCCTTGTGTGTCTCTCTCTTCACAAATGTACCTCCGGTCAATGACACAATTGTTAGTGATAGCCGTACGTGCCTTTTTAGCTTTTTTCCTGATGTTTCGCTTTGGCCCTCCCTCAGTTCCCTCCCCACTCTCATCTTGAGCCTTCATCCACCGCATATCCTTGTATGAATCTCGGTGCAACAAGTGCTAAGTTGTAGGTGCTGCAGCGAGAAAACTCAGAATTCACTCTTTACCCAGTACTTGGGAAATCACAAAGACAGAAATAGCAACAAAATAACCACAGTACAATGGTTGTTCCAGAGTCCTTAGCTGACAAAAATATTGTTCACAACAGTACCTTTTTAAAAAGCTCCAACGAAAGTCTGGGCACGTCCACCAGAACCAAGAGGGGGGGACCAGCCCAGCCTCTTCCTGGCTAAGACAGGCACAGATGGGCCCGCCCTTGGCCCGGGCTTCGCCTGCGCGCGTCCCGCGCTGCGGGAGCCCTGATGTAAATGTAAATGCCTCCTGGTGAACACAGATGGCGGCAAACTCTGGCGCTCTCCCTCTCTTTCTCTCTCTCTCTCTCTCTCTCTTCCTATCCCTCATTCTTCCTCTCTTACCCTTTCTGTTTCCTTCACTCCTACTAAATCCCTTAGTTCCCTTTCCTGACTCTTAATCTCCTTCCTTCTCTCTTGTATTGTGAAATATATATTGTATATATTGTATATATTATAATTCATTTTTTTCATCTCTTTTTACAGATATATTTATAAAAAATATTTTATTAACTTTTCATTTCTTAGAAGATAAGTATGACAAATAAAAAAATATTTTCTCATCACTGTCTAACTTTTCATTACTTATAAGGTAAGTATGAGAAACAAAAATTACTTTCTCATCAGTTTCTTATTGTGACAGAATAACTGCCTCACTTTTTCTCAGTCCCTTGCTCTCCCTCTCTCTCCCTCTCTCCCTCTCTCTCCCTTACACTTAATCTCCTTTCCTCTCTCTTTCTACCACTCCTCCTCTCTCACATTCATCCTGTCTTAATTTTTTTTCTTCTCCCTTATTTCCCTTCCCTCACCCTCTTATCTATTTCTTAACTGTCACTGCCCTTCACTCACCATCACTCCTCTTACCCCAAACCACTTCCTCCTGTCTGTTTCTCACACCTCTTCCCTTTGGTGCTCACTTTCGCTTACTCCCCTTTGCTTTCTGTTTCAAACAGGTGCAGGATTTTGATGTAGTATAAGTCCAAAAGTGACTGAATGAAATATTATAAATTTCACTTATTCACTTTTAGGAGGTGTTCCTGCACTAGAACATTCTCAATGTATGCAGGAAAGAGAGAGGAAAGGAGATTAAGTGTAAGGGAGAGAGAGGGAGAGAGGGAGAGAGAGGGAGAGCAAGGGTCCCGAGACACCAAACTTTATCTTCCTATCTTTTCCCAATTAGAAGTTAC